>NC_090646.1:536320411-536536310 GCF_040937935.1 Hyperolius riggenbachi | reverse complement strand
TGTTGCTTGCGAATTTTCGCCAAAGCCATTTTCGCATCGAAAATCCCATTTTCGATTTCGCCGAATTTAAAGGCGAAATTTCGCACTGATATTTTCGCATTAATTTTCGCCTAAAGTCCGTTTTTTCGCTTTGAGTATCTAAGCCCCCTTAAAAGCTAGAATCACCACATTTGCAGGGTATATTAAAGAGATATGTGGGTACAAGAGGAAAAAGAAATTTTTCAAAAAGACCTTATAGTTTTTGAGAAAATCGATTTTAAAGTTTCAAAGGAAAAAAGTATAAATTTAAATGCAGTAAATGACAGTTACTGTAGCAAACCTAGAGGTAGTGTAAATGTACTAATAGCAAAAGAAAGGGCCAAGTGCAAACTGCCAAGTGCAAGTGCAAAGGGCCAAGTGCAAAGGACCAAGTGCAAAGGCAAAGGGACAAGTGCAAAGGACCAAGTGCAAAGGCAAAGGACCAATTGCAAGTGCAAAGGGCCAAGTGCAAAGGGCCAAGTGCAAGTGCAAAGGGCCAAGTGTCAAATGAAAAGGGCCAAGTGCAAAGAGCCAAGGGCCCTTTGCACATGGCCCTTTTCATTTGGCCCTTTGCACTTGCACTTGGCCCTTTGCACTTAGTCCATGGCACTTACACTTGGCCCTTTCTTTTGATATTAGTAAATTTACACTACTGCTAGGTTTGCTACAGTAACTGTCATTTACTGCATTTAAATGTATACTTTTTTCCTTTGACACTTTAAAATCGATTTTCTCAAACTATAAGGTCTTTTTGAAAAATTTCTTTTTCCTCTTGTACCCACATATCTCCTTAATATACCCTGCAAATTTGGTGATTCTAGCTTGTAAGGGGGCTTAGATATTCAACGCGAAAAAACGGACTTAATGCGAAAATATTTTCGCCTTTCGAAACGAAAATAGTATTTATTTTCTCGAAAATTCGGCGAAAAGAATATTTGCATTTTCGCTCATCATGATCCGCCCCACGGATAGTTCAGAATCAGCCTTATCAGTCCGCCAACAGACTGTACACACGCCCAGCGGGAGGTGACGACGGACCTGTCGTTGCCTTTGATCAGGCGTGTGTACGAAGCTTTAGCCACTTGCTCCTGTCGCTTTATTTGCTCTGTTGTTGCTGCATTCAACTCCTGACCCTTTTTATTCCTTCTCAAGCTGTGATCAATGTGATTGGATCACAGCTTGAGAAGGAAAAAAAAGGCTGGTCCTTAAAAGGCCAGAGCCATGGTGTCCTGAAAGAGTAAGGACCTGTTTCCACCAGCACGGAGACCGGGCCGAATTTGGAGAGTTTCCACACAGGGAAACTCTGCCATAGGAAACAATTGCGCCGCTGGCCAAATCGCTTACTTTAGCGATTCGGCCGACAAAAGCGATTCGGCCGACATTGCCCTCAGTTTCCGTGCGGGAGGCAACGAATCCCATAGCCGTGCATGACACTGCTTCTGTGATTCATCAGCGTCCCCGCTGACCAGGAAGTGCCACTGCACATCTCGCAGTCGCGCGCGGTGGCTACTGGAAACGGGCCATTAACGTCTGAATTAGATTTGTAGGATAATAAAAAAAAAAATATGGTTTAAATTGTATTCTCAAATACACAGCATTTTTTTTTACAGCTTTAATTAATTTTTTGTGGTTAATGTAAGAAAAATATTTTAGATACAGCTGTTCTATATTTTGATTTAACTAAAGCAATTTGTCTTAAATACTAGAACTATATTGCTGTCTGAATTTAGATACTTGTATGTTTTCAATTTTTTTTCATTGTTTTACATTTGATATCTGACTCAGAAGCAGTTCACTAATATATTTGCCACTATTGGCTTGCAATGTAGATCAATATGAAATAAATGTTGTTGTTTTTTCAACTATCCCTTTGCCTGGTATGTGTACTCTGCTTTTTGAATGTTACACAGCACTACATTGACAAATTAATGTGTAATTTATTTACCAGTTGAAATTGGTGGTTAGTTAATAGGATGGTGTTAAATTGGAGGTCAAAGATATTTTCAAGATCAGTACGGAACATTTTCTCAGTGGACGCTCCACAAATGACTGTGTAGCTAGGTGCATAGATTCTTTTACAGGATGCAATTAATGCCCCAAAAGGAGCTACAGCCAGACATAAGCATATAATTAATCACTAGCCATGTCAGCGGCGGTATATCTACGTCCCACGGTTGGTCTTATGCCGCTCCTGGGGCATAGATATTCATCTTCTGTGCTTTATGGGCGGTGCACCTGCGACCCCCTCCCATTGTGGTGTACTAGTACACCGATCAGTGAATGGGAACACATACATTCATTGATCAAAGTGCCCGTATCAATGATTGCCAGCAACACAGCCACGCATTTCTGCCTGTTAGGGTAATAGTGTGCTCAGGAACAATGTGAGGACATCTTGTGGCCAAATAGTAAATATATTATACAGTGGTTTGCAAAAGTATTTGGCCCCCTTGAAGTTTTCCACATTTTATCATATTACTGCCACAAACATGAATCAATTTTATTGGAATTCCACGTGAAAGAACAATACAAAGTGATGTACATGTGAGAAGTGGAATGAAAATCGTACATGATTCCAAACATTTTTTTTTTTTATAACTGCAAAGTGGGGTGTGCGTAATTATTCAGCCCTGTGAGTCAATACTTTGTAGAACCACCTTTTGCTGCAATTACAGCTGCCAGTCTTTTAGGGTATGTCTCTACCAGCTTTGCACATCTAGAGACTGAAATCCTTGCCCATTCTTCTTTGCAAAACAGCTCCAGCTCAGTCAGATTAGATGGGCAGCGTTTGTGAACAGCAGTTTTCAGATCTTGCCACAGATTCTCGATTGGATTTAGATCTGGACTTTGACTGGGCCATTTTAACATATGGATATGTTTTGTTTTAAACCATTCCATTGTTGCCCTGGTTTATGTTTAGGGTCGTTGTCCTGCTGGAAGGTGAACCTTCGCCCCAGTCTCAAGTCTTTTGCAGACTCCAGGAGGTTTTCTTCCAAGATTGCCCTGTATTTTGCTCCATCCATCTTCTCATCAACTCTGACCAGCTTGCCTGTCCCTGCTGAAGAGGAGCACCCCCAGAGCATGATGCTGCCACCACCATATTTGACAGTGGGGATGGTGTGTTCAGAATGATGTGCAGTGTTAGTTTTCCGCCACACATAGCGTTTTGCATTTTGGCCAAAAAGTTCCATTATGGTCTCATCTGACCAGAGCACCTTCTTCCACATGTTTGCTGTGTCCCCCACATGGCTTGCGGCAAACTGCATATGGGACTTCTTATGCTTTTCTGTTAACAATGGCTTTCTTCTTGCACTCTTCCATAAAGGCCAATTTTGTGCAGTGCACGACTAATAGTTGTCCTATAGATATAGACCACCTGAGCTGTAGATCTCTGCATCTCGTTCAGAGTCACCATGGGCCTCCTGACTGCATTTCTGATCAGCACTATCCTTTTTAGGCCTGTGAGTTTAGGTGGATGGCCTTGTCTTGGTAGGTTTACAGTTGTGCCATACTCCTTCCATTTCTGAATGATCGCTTGAACAGTGCTCCGTGGGATGTTCAAAGCTATGGAAATCTTTTTGTAGCCTAAGCCTGCTTTAAATTTCTCAATAACTTTATCCTTGACCTGTCTGGTGTGTTCTTTGGACTTCATGATGTTGTTGCTCCCAATATTCTCTCTGAGGCCGTCACAGAGCAGCTATATTTGTACTGACATTAGATTACACACAGGTGCACTCTATTTAGTCATTAGCACTCAGGCAATGTCTATAGGCAACTGACTGCACTCAGACCAAAGGGGGCTGAATAATTACGCACACCCCACTTTGCAGTTATTTGTAAAAAAAAAAATTTTGGAATCGTGTTTGATTTTCGTTCCACTTCTCACGTGTCCACCACTTTGTATCGGTATGTCACATGGAATTCCAATAAAATCGATTCATGTTTGTGGCTGTAATATGACAAACTGTGGAAAACTTCAAGGGGGTATATATATATATATATATATATATATATATATATATATATATATATATATATATATATATATATATATATATATATATATATATATATATATATATATATATATATATATATATATATATATATATATATATATATATATATATATATATATATATATATATTTTTTTTAATTAAAAGACCTGCACATATTAAAATGAACCTCTTTACTCCCACACTATCCCATAGTTACCCAAATAAATCTGTTGCATAAAAAAAACATGGTTATCTTAGGGACTGAACTTTTTTAATATGTATGTCGAGAGAGGGTATACTATTATTTTTGAAAATATGGGCTTTTAATTAGGGATGGATGCAAAACTGAAAAAAAATGCACCTTTATTTCCAAATAAAATATTGGTGCCATACATTGTACTAGGGAAATATTGTAAATGTTGTAATAACTGGGACAAATGGGCAAATAAAATAGGTGGGGTTTAATTACAGTAGCCTGTATTATTTTAAAACTATAAAGCCCGAAAACTGAGAGAGAACACATTTTTGTCAATTTTTCTTATTCCTGTTAAAATGCATTTGGGATAAAATCTTAGCATAATGTACCACCCAAAAAAAGCTTAATTGGTGGTGAACAAAACAAGGTATAGATAGTTTTAGTAGTGATAAAGTTATTGGCAGATGAAAGGGAGGAGCGCTTTCACCCTTGGCGGTGAAGTGATTACGGCAGAGGTCTCGGTTGCCAAAAGTTGTGTGTTTTTCGCAGTGCCAAAACACATAAAAATGCACAAAAAGGCTGATTCATGAAGCTGGGCTGCTACAGCAGCACAAGCTACATGACAGCACCGCAAGCTAAATACAGGGGAGGCATGCTATGTGTGGTTATGCAGCATAGCGTGCTTAGTTGTGCGCGTTGCCATGTAAGCAGCGCATGCTTCTTTCAATGCCGGCCGCTGCTGTGAAGTATCGCAACTGCAATACTTCGCTAACGTGGCTGCTACTATGTTAATTAACATAGTTACTACATAGTAACTATGTTAACATACTAGCGGCTGCACTAGTAAAGTATTGCAGTCGCGATACTTCACAGCAGCGGCCGGCATTTAAAGGATCAAACGTTGCTATGTAAGCAACGTGCATAACTTAGGAAGGCAGGCTACACTGCAGGACCGCATGTAGTGTGCCTCCCCTGTATTTAGCTCGTGGTGCTGTCATGTAGCTCACTCTTGTAGCAGCGTAGCTTCATGAATCAGCCACACAATGCTTCCCAATGCACAATCTCAGTGCAGTAATAGCAATGTACATTATCTCACACTGGTAAGAAAAAAAAAAAAAACAAATAACGGCACTGCTACTTTTTTTTTTCACACGTTGTCTGTGATTCTCTCTTGCCAAAAGGTGCGCTCAGGTGCCTGCTGACCAACACTCAAGGACTCAAGTGTGACCCCTGCCTAAAGGCTCATACACACATCAGACCATAGTCTTTGGAAAATGAAAGATCACAGACCAATCTTACCACCCTTCATGTAGTATGAGAGCCATACCTACAGTCTATTCTATGGAGCTGAACTCCCCATCAGAAAAAAAAATCTTTGCAAGATGCTGCACACAAACATGCTGCACACACTCAAAAGATCTGTAGCTGCAAAAGATTTGTTCCTGCCAAAAATCCATTCCTGCAAATTGCATTGATAGCCTATGTTATCTGCAGATCATCATACACACAGGATGTAACTGACATTCATCTGCAGATCAGATCCACCAGGATGGATTTCCAGATCTGCAGATGATTGCTTGATCTGCAGATGAATGTCAGTTAAAGCATGTGTGTATGATGATCTGCAGATCTCATAGACTATCATTGCAATTTGCAGGAATGGATTTTTGGCAGGAACAGATCTTTTGCAGATACTGATCTTTTGTGTCTGTACAGCATCTGTGTGCAGCATCTTGCAAAGATTTTTTTCTGATGTGGATTTCAGCTCCATAGAAAAGACTGTGTAGTTATGGCTCTCATACTACATGAAAGGGGGTAAGATTGGTCTGTGATCTTTCATTTTCCAAAGACTATACAGTCTGATGTGTGTATGAGCCTTATGTGTTTTGTTTTTTTTAAGGATCCCATTGACTTAAAAAAAAAAAAAAAAAATCTGAGATACTTACCTATGGAGAGTAGCTCTGGGTCCTATAGAGCAGAGTTCTCCAACCCTGTCCTCAAGGCCCACCAACAGAGTACATGTTTTGCAGAAAACTACAAACATGCACAGGTGAGGTAATTAGTCTCAGCAGAGATGTTTAACCTTTTGGCACCCATGGACGTTGAATCAACGTCCAGCAGGTGGTGCTACCGTTCTGACTGGACGTTGATTCAATGTCCGCGCTAAAGAACCGTCCCGACGCGATCGTGCGCACCCGAGAGGGGAGATTAAGCTGTCATATGACGGCTGACATCTCCCCTCAGTGATCAGCAGCCATCGCGTATGGCTGCTGATCACGTGATCACTACGATCGCCGTTGGATCAGAATGATCATTTTGACAGCGGCGGCGGCAGGGGGGAAAAGAAGAGGATCCACTCACCTCCCTGCTGTTCCAGTGACGATCGGTGCCCCCCTCTGCTCTGGCCGGCATCTCTGCTCCGTCTAAAGTCAGCGCTGGGTCCCGGCTAGATGACGTCATCAAGCCGCGACCCGACCTGAGCGTCATTTGGAGCGGAGATGCCGGCTGGAGAAGAAGGGGGCTACTGCAGCTCATCGCTGGAGCCTGGAAGGTGAGTGATGGCTGCTGGCGTAAGGGGGGACACTTGCCACCATGGGGGGGGGGGGGGGGGGGACACTGCCCAGCCAGCCACAGACGTGATCCGGCCGCCTGACCCCCCAAACGCACGCACCCCCCTCCACCGCAAAATGCCTGGTCCTTAAGGGGGGTTAGGCAGCCGGTCCCGAAGTGGTTAAAGTGAACCTCCGGACTAAAAATCTACTCAGCAGCACTGAAAAGGCCTGGTGTTTCTTTAACAGTTTCACAGCATCAGAACTTTTTCTCTTATACAAACCTCATTTTTAGCTGCACAGAAGAAAACTGCCCGGGCTTTTTTCCTCTGATGCTGTGCAAAGCATGATGGGATTTCTGATTTTTTTTTTTTTGTTCTCGTTCTGCTGTTTTGGTGCAATTTTTTTTTTTTTACATTTTTAATTTGACATTTGAAGCCTAGCATGTGCAGCTGGGAGGGGTTATCAGGACACAGGACAGTTGGAACTGTGTCTCCTGCTCCTTGTCCCCTCCTTTCAACCAAAAAGTTGGCTGCCCCCATGAAAAAGATGGCAGCCCCCATGAATCACAAACATTTGCCTGTTCTTTTAAAACAGGGTGAGTAAAAGATTATATTACCTATCTATTCTAATTAACTTAACTAATGTAACTTGATGACAGTATGTTTGTTTAGGATGAAGTTCCCCTTTAACAACCTCTGTGGATTTCCACAAAACATGGACTGTCGGTGAACTTTGAGGACAGGGTTGGGGAACACTACTTTAGAGCCTTCTCACTACTCTCCCAGTGCCCTCGGTGCAGCGCTGTCCCCAGGAGCAGTATTTGACTAATTTAGTCAAATACTGCTTGCTCCGCTGCCGAAGGAAGCTTCGGAAAGTCTTCCGGAGCGCGAGTGATCCTGAAGACGGGCCGCTTCATACTGCGCACACGCGCGAGCGCTGTATGGAACCGCCCGTCTTCGGGAGGATTTGGTTACTGAAGACTTCTGAAATCCCCCACAGCAGAGGATTCAAACACGGGAGCCAGCGCTGCACCGAGGGCACTGGGAGAGAAGGATGGCTCAGGACCTAGAGCCTTCCCTCTCCATAGGTAAGTATCTGGCCTTTTCTTCTTAATTCACGACTCCCAATGACTTTAATAAAGGTATAATTGGAGGGGGCGGGGAATGTTAAGCTTACAACAGTATCATTGGTTTTCACAGCTTACAGGGAAATTTCCAGAAGTAGGAATAAGGCCTGGAACCCACTAGGAGCGCTTTTCTAAGCGCTTTGTGATCTGAAAAGCTCTTGCTAATGTAATGCTATTGGTGTGATCCCACTTCAGCGATGTGATTTTATAAAAATCCCCCATAGCATTGCATTAGCAAGAGCTTTTTCAAATCACTAGCGCTTAGAAAAGGCTGCTAGTGGGTTTGAGAGTGGTGGTAAAACAAACAGAGGCTTTGTTATGAATGATACGCACCAGAGTAGTACTGGCGTAATTGAGTAATAAACCTGGAAATTGAATGTTATCGATATCTCTCATATCACTGTCATTGAAATGTATAGGTTTTCTGAACCAAGGTCCGAATTGTATGTTTAGATAAAATGTTCTGTATGTAATTTGACAAAGACCGATAGTGAGGTATTTACTGAGCCACCCCAATGGGTCAACGTAACACAATAAGGCCTATTACTCAACAAATATAAATATTACATGTAAACATATATATGATGTACATGGGTTATTTTAAGCACGCATCACTTTTACAGTTGTGTTCTATAAATCAAAAGGTTAACTTGTACTAATATTGTAAATATAGCTCTGTGGGAGAAGACAGGTTTACAGAGAGTGATTAATGACAAGCAAGAAATTCTATTAGTGAATGCTTTAGGCAGGACATACAAACCTGAATCAAACTCCCAGCGGTGGCCACCTAGATACAGAACAGTCATTCTGAGGAATAGGTAAGAGCTAATCGTAAAACAATTAACCGACTTCATATTAATGTCACTAAAAGATTGCTTCAATTACATCAGTAGGAATGCTGCCCCCGGCAGAGTCTGTAGATGGACATTTAAAGTTAAATTCCGGTAATCAATTCTGCAAATAGTATTTATTTCTAGGTTTGTTGTGCTGAGTCAGCAAAAGATTTGAAGTAACAAAGTATTCACCAGGTTCTAAATGATGTCTTTATGGTGTTAGTATACATATACATGAATGTGCTAAAATGAGGTCCAGTGCTCAATAATGCAGCATACTTGCTTTTGTACTGAACTACTAGCTTATCTATGCAGTCTTTACGCTACAGAAATAATGAGGAACAGTCGATACTTTGTACTACTTTGGGAGAGAAAGAGCAAATGTCCCTTAACCAAGCAGCATCTTAAAGGGAACCTAAACTGAGAGGGATAAACAATACTAGTTGCTTGGCAGTTCTATTGATCTCTTTGGTTGCAGTAGTGGCTGAATGACACATCTGAAACAATCAGGCAGCTAATCCAGTCTGACCTCAGTCAGAGCTCCTGATCTGCATGCTTGTTCAGGGGCTGTGGCTAAAAGTCAGAGACACAGGATCAGCAGGTGAGTCAGGCAACTGGTATTATTTTAAAAGGAAAAATCCATATCCTTCTCAGTTTAGGTTCCCTTTAAAGAGGAATTTTAACGAAGGATTGAACTTCATTCCAGTCATTAGCTGATACCCCCTTTCCCACAAGAAATCTTTTACTCGATTAGATGGTCAGGGAGGTCTGTATGGCTGATATTGTGGGGAAAACCCTCCCACAGTGTGATGTCATGACCATGGCAGAATTTCCTTTTAAAGGAAACCTGAGACCAAGCTAGTAAAAGAATTGATACTTGCATGGCATCCCCAGTCGAGTCAGCACCATCAATAGTAATTAAAGCTCTTTATTGCGTTAAAAGCAGCATGACGCTTTGCTGTAATAGTAGTAGTAATAATAATATTCTATTCCTCTGCTGGGTGCTTGCTTCACACCAAAGATTTGATACTTGCCTGGGGCTTCCTCCAGCCTCCTTCAGGCCGTGGGTTCCCTTGCCATCTCCTTGGGCCACTCGGTTTGTGTGCTAGCCAGCTTGGTAACTTGGCTTTGTCATGCATGTGGGGCCAGCAGTGTGCATGCTCCTGCAGCTGGGAAACATTCTGCACCTCCGCAGTACTAATGCGCAACAAAGAGCGACTGAGCCAAGTTGCCGTGCCGGCTAGCGGACGCACCAAGCAGCCTGGGAGACGGCGAAGGAGCCCACGGCCTGAAAGAAGCCCCAGGTAAGTATCAATTCTCTTACTAGCTTGGTCTCAGGTACACTTTAAGGAAACTGGTTACATGTTCTTCAGCCAATAAACACTTTAGAATGGATATGGTATTTGTTTGATAGCCCAAGTATGTTTGTGTGGGCACAGTTTGCACAGGTACTAATGGAACAGCAATCTATGACAATGAGACGTTGTTTGAATAGCTGCCATGACCATCTAAAGGACATTCTTGCTGTGACGTGTCTTGAAGACGTTATCACGTTTTTAATTAGCAAAAATATTTTACTATGATTCAGAATTGGCATGCAGAATGCTCATCGTCTGAGACATCCTTGCAACTCCTACATTAATGACCTTGTAGAGTACGGTACAGTGGGCCATAACGATAAAGTTTTTAAACTTTGAATAAATTAAGCAAGGCATGTGAAGCATAATAAAATACTTTGCTGCTACAAAATATTGCAGTTATCACACACCTTGGAATAATGTTCTGATCAAGTGTTCTAATTTCTGACTGTCATGAAATGTATAGGTTTGCCAGGGAAGTGACTCAGATAACACTGTGGGCAAATGATCAGATTTACAGCCAGGCAGCTTGCATTTATCTCTATATGCTTTAGCTCTTTATAGAGGTCAAGATAACATCCTGTATAGCTGTCTTTTGACAGATGTAGTTTGAAGTCCAGATCTAGGGGGGGGGGGGGGGGGGGTTGTTTTTTTTCTGGACTCAGAATGTCCTCTCTGCTCTAAAAGATACGCAACAGCATAATAACCTTTAAACAAAAACATTTCTTTGTTACAGCTGATACAAATCCTAAAATAAATCTGCAGTGTGCCTACTTCCAGATTCATGGAAGCGGACATATTGTTAACCTCCTGTACTTTGAAATGGCCTTATCTGCCATCTCTGCCATAGGCAGTCATGTGACACAAGGGAGAGATCAGATTACAAGTTGTGATTAGACACACATGAGGGGGAATTAGACAGGCAAAACTCTCTAAATACATACAGGGTGCATTTCTCTATGTATTTCTTCAGGCCTGTGCAAGAACTCAGGTCCAATTTAAAAAGGAACTGTAACCAAGGATTGAACTTCATTCCATGAGAAATCTTTACCTTTTCTCAAACAGACCATCAGGGGGCTCTATATGGCTGATATTGTGGTGAAACCCCTCCCACAGAGTGATGTCAGCACCAGGATGCTGACATCAAACTGTGGGAGCCTTGTTGCATTGTGGGAAATAACAGCTGTTTCCAACTACCAAAAAAGCAGAATCTCCTTCCACATGGATCACCTGCCAGCAGTAAAGATGTCACCATGCGATAAATGTAGGAATGTAAATCAGGGAGAGGAAAGATTTTACATCGGGCAAACACTGACTAAATCATTTATAAATAATTATTGTAAAAATGAAGCACTTTTTTCATTACGTTATTTTCACTAAAGTTCCTCTTTGTGAAAAACCCTTACAAGGCATGGTTCAATAAGCTTTAAAAGGGAAAAAATTCCTTACCGACTTCAGATGGCAATCAGTTTAAATCCCTGGTTCAACAACGATAAGAACTTACCTAGTAATTATAGCTACGGACATTCTTTAGTGTAAGGAAAGCATCCAAGCCTACTTTAAATTGCAAGTGTAGAATTTGCCATAACTACCGCCAGGGACGGATCTAGGGGGGGGCAAGCAGGTCTCTTGCCCCAGGCGCAGTTTGTTGAATTCTTAAAAAGGCGGCAAAATTTGGATGGAAAGTGGCAGTTTAGGCGCCAAAACCTGACCTTGCCCCAGGCGCAACTTGGGGCAACCTGGTCTAGATCCGTCCCTGACTACCGCCCACATTGTAACCACTCGCACTCAGGGCTGGTTCTAGACTTTTTGCTGCTGGCAAACTTGTGAAGATGCCCCCCCCCCTCTCCCCCCATTTGGAATGCTCGCACAGCACCTGACAATTTACTCTGCTTCATTTAATGTTCTCACATGACATGCTGCAGCTCAACACAACAGCACACTGGCTGGCTGCTTGCCTGTGCCACCTCCTCCTTTCTGCTGTGCAAGTCAAATGAAATACTGCTGCTCTCCTGCCTCCCCCCTCCTTATTTACTGTCAGGGCCCGTTTCCACTAGCACAAATCCGCATGCAGACAACGCATGCAGACAATGCATACGGATTCGCATAGGCAATACAAGTGGATGGGACTGTTTCCACTTGTCAGTTTTCATTTGCGTTTTTCTGTGCAGGATTTTTCTGCACGGTAGACCCTGCAGAATTTGCCTGTGTGTGGAATGCAGGCGAATCGCAGGCAATGTATTTAATAGGGAAATCGCATGCGCTTTTTGCATGCGTTTTTACTGCTATTTCGCGTGCGATTTCGCATTGAAAGTAATTCAATTGACACAGGCAGTGACATGGTTAAAATCGTATATACCCTGCCTATGCAAAATCGCGGCAAAATCCGCATGCGACTTCATCAGCGGTGATATGCGGCGATTCCGCACCGCAATAGTGAAAACGGGCCCTCAGACTCCTCACACAGCACAGCAAGCTGCTTTTCCCCAATGCTGACCTCTTCACCTCACTCTCCTCTTGCTTCTCCTCCTACTCTGACTGGGGTTGTCGCTCAGGAGCACTGGTGAGGCTAAGGAGAAGAGGCCTAAGGTCACCCATCCCCTCAATCCTCCTAGGAAACGTACGCTCCCTGCCCAACAAGCTGGACGAACTGTTCCTCCTCTGTGACAGGAGGGAGTACAGCGCTAACACCCCAATATTCTGCTTCACAGAGACTTGGCTCCACGAGGATATCCCTGATGAGGCCCTACAACTCCCTGGCTTCAGCCTCATCCGAGCTGACCGAGACACCGCTTCGTCCGGGAAAAAGAGAGGCGGCGGCATCCCCTGTGTCCCCTGCCTGCCTGAAGTCCTGTTCTAGGCAACTTGCCCCTATTCTCACCACCATATTCAACAAGTCACTTCAGATGGGCAAGGTTCCTGCCTGCTTTAAGAGGTCCACCATCATCCCAGTCCCCAAAAAGCAGGGCGTCACTGACCTCAATAACTTCAGGCCTGTAGCACTAACATCCGTTATCATGAAGACCCTCGAAAGAGTTGTCCTGTCCTTTCTGAAGTCCTACACTACGCCCCTCCTAGACCCATTCCAATTTGCATACAGGGAAAACAGGTCCACCGATGACGCCATCAATATCTGCCTGGAGCTCATCAGCAACCACCTGGACAGGCCAGACTCATATGCCAGAGTCCTCCTCCTGGACTTTAGTTCGGCATTTAACACCATCTGTCCACTCAGACTTCAGGAGGATCTAGTTTACACTCGGTGTCCATTCCAGCCTTCGCCTTTGGATCACGGACTTCCTATCTCACAGGTCACAATCTGTCAAGCTGGGCGACATTTCCTCCCAACCACGAACCACGAACATGGGGGCTCCACAAGGCTGCGTCCTGTCTCCAATGCTGTTCTCCCTCTACACCAACAACTGCAGATCCACAGCGGACTCTGTCAAGGTTATCAAATTTGCAGATGACACCACTATTATGGGCCTTATCACCAAGAACGACGAGAGTGCCTATCGTCAGCAGGTAGACAGTATCTGTCACTGGTGCAGAGAGAACAGGTTGGTCCTTAACGCAGCAAAAACTGTGGAGATGATTATCGACTTCAGGAAGCATGCCCCTTCTCCACCACCAATCCACATTGACGGAACTGAAGTGGCGATAGTTCCCTGCGTCCGCCTCCTGGGCACCACCATCTCAAATGACCTGAGATGGAAGGCTAACACCAGCTCCACCGTGGCAAAGGCCCAGAAGAGACTCTTCTTCCTCTGTCAGCTGAAAAAGTTTGGCATGCCCCATCAGGTCCTCACAAGATTCTACTCTGCCACCACAGAATCTATACTCTGCTCTTCCATCCTGGTCTGGTACGCTGGTTCCTCCGTCAGCGACAGACAAAAACTCCAGAGGATCATTAGATCAGCAGAGAGAATCATCGGGAAACCCCTCCCTCCACTTGATCTACTCTACAACTCGAGACTACACACTAGGGCGCTGAAGATAGCCATGGACCCCTCACACCCGGGCCACTGCTACTTCAGTCGCCTGCGTTCAGGGCGAAGATTCCGGGTCATCCCCACCAGGACCACGAGGCATAGGAACTCTTTTTTCCCTTCAGCAGTCAATCTCCTGAACTCCACCCACGTCTCACCACCACCCCATCCTTCTTAGGTTTGCAGACGTGCTTGGGACTTATGGGCTGAGCCCTCATAGCCTGCCTTCGCTTTCTGCTGTATCTTGCTAAATGCTATCTGTTGTATCTTGTTAAATGCTTTATCATGTATGTCTCTTGTTTTAGTGCACTATTTTTCATGTCCTTGTAGATGTTGAGCTCTGTATGTGCCAAACCCAATTCCAGGCGTGATCCTGTCATGCTTGGCGAAATAAATGATTCTGATTCTGATTCTATGATGTTAGTGTAAACACAGTAGAAACATGCTGCCCCTGTCATCTCTGCACCTGATGTAAATGTTTCACCTTGCTTCATGAGAGAACCGGCTCTGCTCGTACTGCAAAGAACTCCTTTCTAAATAGATGGCAAAACCATGTTTCCTCCATACGTAGATCAGGTCCCCATAGCGACAAAAAGTTAATTTGCCAAACATTTGTATTACCCTCTGATGTATTTATATATGTTAACCAGGTTTCCTCTCAGTCGTCTTTTCTTCCATACTACATAAGGCAAGTTTATTGAACCTTTCCTGGTAAGTGAGACTGCCTATCCCTCTGATTAGTTTAGTTGCTATTTTTTTGTACCTGTTTCTAGAGAAAGTCAATGGGCTCCATTCATCAAAGTTACCATGCTGAAACGGCGAGAGTTAAATGTTCTTATGCGTGCTAATCACATTACAGTGGAGGCACGCTACGCACGCTACTGGCAGTGTAGTGTGTGCTCCTTAGCAACGGCTGATGCTTGTAAATGCCGCGCGTTAGTGACATATTGCAACCACGATACTTCACTAGTGCAGCAAGTGCAGCCACTACTACGTTAATTAGCCTAGGCGCGGCCGCGCTAGTGAAGTATCGTGGTAACTAACAATACGTCACTATCGCGTGACCATTGCTAAGGGGCATGCACTACGCTGACAGTAGCGCGCATAGAGTGCCCCTGCTGTAATTAAGTCACCTTAATGTGACTAGCACGTGTAAGTACATTTAACTTGCGCTGTTTCAGCGCAGTAACTTTGTTGACTCAAGCCTAATGCCCTTTCTATAATGTGGTGTCCAGAACAGTATTACACATGCGGCCTTACAAGAGAGTTAAACAGGGGCAGTATTATTCTAGCATCCTGAGTTTTCATGTTGATTTTTGTGTATTCCAAAATTTGCTATTATGCTATTATACGATATCCTGGCACCTAACGTCCAAATAGATGAATCCTGGCACTTAAAGAGAACCCGAGGTGTGTTTAAAGAATGTTATCTGCATACAGAGGCTGAATCTGCCTATACAGCCCAACCTCTGTTGCTATCCCAAACCCCACTAAGGTCCCCCTGCACTCTGCAATCCCTCATAAATCACAGCCGTGCTGTGAGGCTGTGTTTACATCTGTAGTGTCAGTCTCAGCTGCTCCCCCGCCTCCTGCATACCTCTGGTCCCTGCCCCCGTCCCTTCCCTCTAATCAGCAGGGAGGGACTGGAGTTCTGCAGGAGGTGGGGAGAACAGCAGACTGACACTATAGAGATAAACACAGCCAGCTCTGACAAGCTGTTTGTCAGCAGCATGGCTGTGATTTATGAGGGATTGCAGAGTGCAGGGGGACCTTAGGGGGGTTTGGGATAGCAACAGAGGCTGGGCTGTATAGGCAGATCCAGCCTCTGTATGCAGATAATATTCTTCAAACCCACCTCGGGTTCTCTTTAAATTACTCCCCTGGTGCCGCTATAACCACTAATTACATAGCATATAGCAGTACCCAAAGTACTAGGCGCGTCGTCTCACACTAATTTTACCTGCTTCACTCTGTTAGTCTGTGTCCTAATACTACCTAATATACTAACTGTGTAACATGTACAGTGCTACAAACAAACATAACATGCATCAATCTCACTGGCACACGGAATACAAATCCTAAACTGTAAATGTAACACAGACAGTCACTAGTAAAACGATCAAGTATGAATGGGCCTATAGATGCACTAAGGCTTAGTGCATCTATAGGCCCGTTTATACTTGATCGTTTTACTAGTGATTTCGGGCAGCACTTTCAGTTGCTGGAAATTTTAGTATTTTCAAGCTCTACTGCAATGTAAAATGTATGGCAGGTGTCTCACTGTAGCGATTGTCAGCAATTAGCGATTTGCTGAAATCGCAAACACGGTACCTGCAGCATTTTTTTGTGGTTTTAGAGAGATTGCATAAATTGCAAAAATCAATCACTACAAAATCGCTTTCCTGTACTGCAAAAAATGATGGGCATACTATGTTGCAAAATGCTAGTGGATTTGCTAGCAATTTGCGATTCTCAGCGTGAAAGGGCCTTAATCAGTATTTGAGGCTGCAAACATATATGCCACACCCATTACACATACAGTACATCAAAATATGTTGATGATGCTTACCAATGTGACAGCCTTTTAATGGGGATAAGGGAAAGATCTAAACTTATAGCTGATCCTGATACCTGATTTGTACAACACAACTAGATTAAAAAATAGATTAATCTGCTGTACATGAATATTAAATCTAACTAAAAAGTGTTTAAAGGGAGTGGCCAAATAGCAAACAAAACAATGCATTAAATGAACACTATCAATACCCAAGTGTTCTAAAATGAAAATGTACAAATAATGTCTAAGTAGCTGTGTAAACATTTTCCTATTTTCGGAGTTAGGTTTCACAGACAATTACAAATGTTTATAACATGAGCTTTCTCACACACAGGGGGTTAACAGATGTACTGTGAGGGAATTCCCTCTCCCCTCATGGTTCTCTCTGCTTTTAGATTTGAGCAGTCTTGCCCTCACTTAAGAGGGAAAGGAATTTGATACAGTAAACAAAAGAGATAAGGAAATTAAATGTAAACATCATTATTGACCAGCACCTCAGGAACTTTCTCAATCCCAGGTTAAAAAAAACCCACGTTAATTGATAGTATCCCTTTAACCCTTCGTTTAAACACACACAGAGAATAATTACGTAATGGCCAAAACATGCCTCAGGATGGTTAGCAAGGACGGCCCGATCATACATCAAAGTTTCTGGATCAGAAGATGCTTATCTCTTATCTTTATGGACATATACAAAAAATCTTTATTTATGAACATTCCATAAAAACAAATTATGAAAGGAAATTGTAAACAAACCAGCTGTCCACATATTAGAGGGTTGTACCTCCGTCTGATGTTTCGGGCAACCCTCCAAAAATAAAATAACAGTATTTATAAGGAATTGTTCATCCTCCTGAAATGTTTCTTGACAGAGTGCCAGGAATATACAGCATTAGCATCTTCATTATATGTTACTCTCACAATCCTAAGCAATGACGCTCCCACCACAATACAAGCATTCTTTATCTAAATAAAACATTGCCATTTCTCAGGAATCAGGTGAGCTGAAATCGTTATTTGGAAACAGTAATAAAAATATTTTATAGGTCAATTTCAATGGCCCCGGTTGTAGAAAAATGTTAATGTTCATGGTTCTAAGTTAAACTTTAAGGAACAATGACTTCTGTTACAGTGGCCAGTTTTGAATGATCTCATTAATGGATGGACAAGCTGACAGCTCCAGGCAGATCTTTTCTGCAATTTATATGTTAAAGTAATTCTGAAGCAAAAAAATAAAATAAAAAAATCTGATACTTACCTATGGGGATGAAAGGATATGGATCCTATTCAGCCTTCCATCCTCTCTCAGTACCCTCATTTCAGCGGTTAATGGGCTTTTGATTTATATGTGTAGGATTCCGTTGTAGTGCACTATTTAATTGTATTACTAGAAGGGGCTTTCCTGCATAGAAAGCTGCATTTTTTTCAAACTGTCCATGACTGATCTCTACTGTTCATTACAGCAGAGGTCATTCATAAATCAGGCACTGGCTTTGTGAACATATGTTCCCATTCACCAATCTGTGCTTTAATGCCGGGAGATGAGGGCAAGCACCCATACTCCGCACATTACAAGATGAAGTCCTGGGTAGGCGTAGATATACTGCCCTAGTTAGGATTAGTGGTTGAAGGGTATATGTATAAATATTGCAAATTTTATGTACAAATAACTTATCTTGAAAAAATGTTGTTCATCTTTACATAAATATAAAATTTTATTCCAATTCATAGTAAATGTATAAAGAAGAAGATATACTGTGCTCCACAGAACTAACCTATTTACAAAACAAATGGGATCGCAGCTAAATTCAGAGTCACCTCTCCTTCAAACACTATCCACAAGTAAAGCTGCACTTCTATATCGTCCTTGCTCTGACGCAGGAGGATACTCTAGAACAGCAAATAGAATGCGCACATAGGGCTTGATTCACACAGCGGTGCTAACTGTTAGCACGCCTGTGAAAACCCTCTTTTCACGTCTAAACAAGCTTTTTGCGCGTAAAACTTTACGCGTGCAAAAACTTTATGCGCGTAAAACTTTACGCGCGCACTGCACAGAGCGCAGGGCCCTCTGCGCGAAGTGCCCATTAAAGCCTATGGGACTGAGCGTGCGCATAGGACTTTGCATGCGCAAAACTTTTCGTGCGGTACTTAGCGCGCGATCTGATTGAGAAAGCCGGTGCTAACCTACTTAGCACCCTGGTTAGCGCGCCTAAAGACTTTAGACGTGCTAAGTAGGTTAGCACCGATTTGTGAATCAAGCCCATAGTGTCTTTGACAAATCACGGTCTGCACCTCGTGCTGCACTCCTGGGGGATGTGCCACCATCTTGGGGATTATGCAAAACCAAGTTTCCACCCCCAGCCCCCCCGTGTGAGTCCACTCACCAGATTATGACTTGCTTCATGCATATCACAATATTAGAGATGACATCGGGCGGCTCCAAGGATAAAAGTATTTTTAACCACTTGCCGACCGCGCACTCATACCGCGCGTCGGCAAAGTGGCAGCTGCAGGACCACCGGCTGCAGGCTAATTAATCAGGAAGCAGCCGCTCGCGCGAGCGGCTGCTTCCTGTCAATTCACGGCGGGGGGGCTCCGTGTATAGCCTGCGGGCCGCCGATCGCGGCTCGCAGGCTAAATGTAAACACAAGCGGAAATAATCCGCTTTGTTTACATTGTACGGCGCTGCTGCGCAGCAGCGCCGTAAGGCAGATCGGCGATCCCCGGCCAATCAGCGGCCGGGGATCGCCGCCATGTGACAGGGGACAGCCTGTCACTTGCTGCACAGGACGGATAGCGTCCTGTGCAGCCCAGATTGCTAGAGGGGAAAGGTATGAGAGGGAGGGGGGGAATTTCGCCGCGGAGGGGGGCTTTGAGATGCCCCCCCGCAACACCCAGGCAAGGCAGGAGCGATCAGACCCCCCCAGCACATCATCCCCCTAGTGGGGAAAAAAGGGGGGCGATCTGGTCGCTCTGCCTGCACCCTGATCTGTGCTGGGGGCTGCACAGCCCACCCAGCACAGATCAGCTAAAACAGCGCTGGTCCTTAAGGGGGGGGGTAAAGGGTGGATCCTCAAGTGGTTAATAAAAACAATATCCGGCAAAGCTTGCGTAACATCAGCGTGCAGACTTGCTCTTCCCTACGCGTTTCGTCACAACGACTCATTCAGGGGCTGGCCGCATGCTTAACTAGACGTTACTAAGTACCGCCGCTCACGAACCCACCCACCCTCTCTCGTCGCTAGGCGACCACTTGGACGCACCTTACAATATATACAAAGGATTTAATGCACAAAATTAATATTACATATAAAAATATAAAACTAAATAAAAACAAAACTTTATAGCGTAGTAAATGTATAAACACAATAAACCCTCTAGGTTCGGCTGGTTTATATCATAAGACACAATTCAAGATATGCGAGATGGAGGAGAGAAGGGTGAGAGAAGAGGGGAGTCCAGACTGAGAACTGAAAGATGGCACACAGTACAGATAGACGAGAGAGAAAGGGTCGAGATGAAGAAAGCAAAGTGAGGAAGAAAAGTAGATTAAAAGAGTGTGAGAGAATCTCTCACACTGGGTCTGCTTAAATCCTCAATGTATGATACCAAACTCAACAACACAATCTTACCAGAGGGTTGAGACTAGAGCCTGAACAAATTATTACTACTGACAGCCTGGAAAGCGATACACCACTTTGGCAGAATCCAATCCTAAAAGGGCTATGCAACCTAGACAACACGCAGATCTGGGAAAAGTATGGTACAAGATTCCTGGGACAGCTGGATGAGAGGGGAGAACTGATAACTTTTGAGCAAGCCAATGCCAAATTCAGCATCTTGAATCATGTATACTTTCAGTTCTACATGTTTAGACATGCACTGCATATACAGTTTGTTGGCTCATGGGGTTAGGTTTAGGCACTAAGAGGGGAGGGTTCAAGTAAGCTAATAGTAAAATATTGATAATGCAAATTACAAATATTTTTACTAGCGGCAGCATCTAACTCATGCAGCAACAAAGCAATTCATACTGTCTACTTGCAGTATATTCAATGAATACAGATAATAATAAGGATAGTCAATTAAGCCTTCTCCAAGGTCCCGACTTCCTTCTTTACTAGCACACAGCAGGGGCACTGTACTGTGCTCATACCTGGCTCTGTGCTATGGCAAGCTGCTGATACATCAAAAGTCAACTATAGCCAGGAAAGAAAGGGGGCAGGGCGGCACATATTGCAGGAGCTTCAGAATGCCTGCAGACATTCTGGTGTCTCAACTTGTGCCTGTACCCACATAGTGCAGACAACAGTATGGTGCTGTGAGCTGCAGGATGCCTGCAGACATTCTGGTGTCTCAACTTGTGCCTGTCCCCAGACACTGCCCTGGCCCAGTCTGAGGGGGGATTCTGGGCACCTGTCACCCTCCTAAACTTGCCAATGACAGAGGGACATTGAGGCAACAGGGGAACAGAGGTGAAACTAAGAACAATCCTACAGTCCCTATTTCTATTGTCAATTGGGTCTACCTGTACTCCTCCACCCACCCTAGTCGCTAATTATCCCGTGCCAGAATTCCGCTATAGTATAGTGGAACTCCTGTACCCACCGCTTATTATCCTGCATCTAAATTACTGTGCTACTTGCATAGTGGCCTAGGGCTGAGCCCAAATTATCAGGTTAGAACCGCACTCAAATTAACGGATTCCTGTCCTTGTCAGTGATTCTCTTTTTTTCATTTTTTTCATACTGTCCATAATATATATATATATTATGTACACCAATATACAAGATACATAATTAGTGACAAAATACAAAGAATAATACAAAATACAAAATATAGAATTGGTAATGACAGTGATAAAAGTAACATGATGAATAAAATGTATAATGATTTTCAAGACACAAAAGGGGGAGATAGCCCTGCCCTTGCGAGCTTACAATCTAAAGGGAATGGGGGGAAACAAGAGGAGGGGTAGTATACAGCAAATATATAGAGGCAGTGTGTTTTAGGATACCTAGTAGGAGTGCAATTTGGTCTTAGGACAGAGGGAAGTGGCTTAAGGTAGCGCATATGCTTGTCGGAAGAAATGAGTTTTTAGAGAGCGTTTAAAGATAACAAAGGTTGGCGAGTGTCGGATGTGTTGTGGGAGGGCATTCCAGAGGAGGGGTGAAGCGTGTGCAAAATCTTGTAAACGTGAATGTGAAGAGGTGATTCTAAAGGAGGACAACAGAAGATCATGTGCCGATCTGAGATTGCGATTGGGTTTGTATCTGGAGATTAGTGAGGATATGTACCGGGGAGAGAGATTGTGGAGAGCTTTGTAGGTTAGGGTTAGGAGTTTGAACTGAATCCTCTGGTTAAGTGGCAGCCAGTGAAGAGCTTGACAAAGAGGGTCGGCAGAGGAAGATCGAGAAGAAAGATGAATGAGACGAGCAGCTGAGTTCAGTACCAACTGGAGTGGAGCCAGTCTGTTAGAAGGTAGTCCACAAAGTAGTATGTTGCAGTAGTCCAGACAAAAAAACTATAAGAGCATGTATTAACATTTTAGTTGTGTCTTGAGTGAGAAAACGACAGATGCGAGATATATTTTTGAGATGGCAGGAGCTGGTTATGGAGTGAACATGAGGAATAAAAGAGAGAGAAGAGTCGAATATTACCCCCAAGCACAGAGCTTTGGGAACTGTAGTTATGGGAGTGTTATTAACATTTATTGTTACTTCAGGCAGAGAGGTGGACAGAGACGGTGGAAAAATTATTAGTTCTGTTTTACTCATATTAAGTTTTAGGAAGCGAGAGGACATGAAGGAGGATATAGACAAGCAGTCAGGAACACGTTTGAGGAGGCAGTTAGGGCCCGTTTCCACTTGTGCGGTGGGAATCGCCGCTGTAAAAATTTGCATGCGGATGCGAATTTCACATGCGGTTATATGCAAATTTTCATGCAAATTCGCATACGATTTTGCATGGATGACGATGTATGTGAAATTAACCATGGCAGTGCCTGTGTGCTTTTCCATTGATTCCATGCGAAATCGTATGCAAATTCATATGAAAATTCGCATACCAATACCGCATGCAAATTCCCTATTAAATATATTGTATGCGAATCGCATAGCGGTATGCGAATTCTGATGGCTCTGCCTTGCAGATTATTTCTGCACAGAAAAACGCAAAGGAATCCTAACCAGTGGAAACAGTCCCATCCACTTGTATTGGCTATGCGAATTCGCATGCGGCAAATGCATGCAAATTCGCGATAGTGAAAACGGGCCCTTAAGGTCTGGGGCAGAGAGGTACAGTTGTGTATCGTCTGCATACAGGTGGCCTAAAGTCACCAAGACCGTGCATGTAGATGGAAAAGAGGAGGGGACCAAGGAGAGAGCCTTGGGGAACCCCGACAGACAAAGCATGAGGAGAAGAGATCTGATCTGAGTAGGAGACTGTGAAGGACCTTCCAGAGAGGTAGGAAGATAACCATGTGAGAGCAAGGCCCTTTATTCCTACATTTGAAAGTATTTGTAAGAGTAAGGTGTGGTCGACAGTATCAAATGCTGATGACAGGTCAAGAAGGACGAGTCACGTGCCCAGGAGCGTTATGCAATTGCTCAGTACCACTGCGCAGGTGCAGAATGCTCCTAGATGACCGGCCAGTTTATCGGACAAGGGAATGGCCAAAAAGGACGGTGAGAGAGCTCCATGCACCTCATGGAGGTAAGTATAAATACACCACTTTTCCTATATATATATATATATATATATATATATATATATATATATATATATATATATATATATATATATATATACACACACAGTGGCTTGCAAAAGTATTCGGCCCCCTTGAAGTTTTCCACATTTTGTCATATTACTGCCACAGACATGAATCAATTTTATTAGAATTCCACGTGAAAGGCCAACACAAAGTGGTGTACACGTGAGAAGTGGAACGAAAATTATACATGATTCCAAACATTTTTTACAAATTAATAACTGCAAAGTGGGGTGTGCGTAATTATTCAGCCCCCTTTGGAGTGCAGTCAGTTGCCCATAGACATTGCCTGATGAGTGCTAATGACTAAATAGAGTGAACCTGTGTGTAATCTAATGTCAGTACAAATACAGCTGCTCTGTGACGGCCTGAGAGGTTGTCTAAGAGAATATTGGGAGCAACAACACCATGAAGTCCAAAGAACACACCAGACAGGTCAGGGATAACGTTATTGAGAAATTTAAAGCAAGCTTAGGCTACAAAAAGATTTTCAAAGCCTTGAACATCCCACGGAGCACTGTTCAATCAATCATTCAGAAATGGAAGGCGTATGGCACAACTGTAAATCTACCAAGACAAGGCCGTCCACCTAAACTCACAGGCCGAACAAGGAGAGCGCTGATCAGAAATGCAGTCAAGAGGCCCATGGTGACTCTGGACGAGCTGCAGAGATCTACAGCTCAGGTGGGGGAATCTGTCCATAGGACAACTATTAGTCATGCACTGCACAAAGTTGGCCTTTATGGAAGAGTGACAAGAAGAAAGCCATTGTTAACAGAAAAGCATAAGAAGCCCCGTTTGCAGTTTGCCACAAGCCATGTGGGGAACACAGCAACCATGTGGAAGAAGGAGCTCTGGTCAGATGAGACCAAAATGGAACTTTTTGGCCAAAATGCAAAACCCTATGTGTGGTGGAAAACGAATACTGCACATCACTCAGAATACACCATCCCCACTGTCAAATATGGTGGTGGCAGCATCATGCTCTGGGGGTGCTTCTCTTCAGCAGGGACAGGGAAGCTGGTCAGAGTTAATGGGAAGATGGATGGAGCCAAATACAGGGCAAACTTGGAAGAAAATCTCTTGGAGTCTGCAAAAGACTTGAGACTGGGGCAGAGGTTCAACTTCCAGCAGAACAATGACCCTAAACATAAAGCCAGGGAAACAATGGAATGGTTTAAAACAAAACATATTCATGTGTTAGAATGTCCCAGTCAAAGTCCAGATCTAAATCCAATCGAGAATCTGTGGCAAGATCTGAAAACTGCTGTTCACAAACGCTGTCCATCTAATCTGACTGAGCTGGAGCTGTTTTGCAAAGAAGAATGGGCAAGGATTTCAGTCTCTAGATGTGCAAAGCTGGTAGAGACATACCCTAAAAGACTGGCAGCTGTAATTGCAGCAAAAGGTGGTTCTACAAAGTATTGACTCAGGGGGCCGAATAATTACACACACCCCACTTTGCAGTTATTTATTTGTAAAAAATGTTTGGAATCATGTATGATTTTCGTTCCACTTCTCACATGTACACCACTTTGTATTGGTCTTTCACGTGGAAATTCAATAAAATTGATTCATGTTTGTGGCAGTAATGTGACAAAATGTGGAAAACTTCAAGGGGGCCAAATACTTTTGCAAGCCACTGTATATATATATATATATATATATATATATATATTTGTGTATCTTCACCTCAGAATAAAAGGCAACAAAATGTAAACATTTTGAAGGGGATGTTTCTTTTCTATACCTGCTGTATGTACTGTGTAGGGTAATTTGCCCTGCCTGTACAATAACCTGTCTCCCTTTTTTGACATATGTTTATGTTTAATAAAAGTTGCATTTTAGATATTTTCCTGGCAGCTTCCTATCGCTTCTTTGTAGTTTTTTTCTCTGATGTTTTTCTGAAATAATTAGGTGCATTTCCACCAAACTGAACATATATTGTGGTTGGGATATTAGATTATGAGCCTCTGATGGATAGTTAGTAATGATATTTTTTGTGGGATATGTCAGCACTATAGAATACAGGAAATAAATGAAATGAATTAAAATAACAATAATTGATATCCACCACTAATTTGACTTTACTATGATAAATGACTGAGAGCTGGATGTATGATATATAACCCAATATGTATAAATATATTCACTTGTTGCAAATACTGTTTTGCTATATGACATTCAAAAAAGTAAAACGGACATTGCTATCCAAAGTAAGACAAGCAGATTTGGAGCGCACTGTGTGACTTCATTCACTGTAAACAGCATGACATATGTTTATATTCTTATAATAGCCTAGCCGTTAGGAACCCATTAAAAGAACATTTTTATTGAGTCTAGATAACACATGGCAAGATTCAACACAAAATAGGTTACTTTGAGCCTGAGACCATGGAGTAATGTGAAATGAAGGTGATACATAGTTCTGCACTGCTAGCAATATGCAATGTTACAGAAGTACTTAAGCGAAACTTAATGTGTACCTGAGATGTGTAAAAGTGGCATATTTATACATACCTGAGGCTTCCTCCAGCCCCAGGAGGTGTTGGGCCGCTGCGTTCTGCTGCTATCTCGTCTGGTAATCTGGCAAGTAATGCTCTTCTGCGCATGCACATCCTGGTCGCATACACACCCCCTGGTCACATGCCCAGGAGCGTTATGCAATTGCTCAGTACGACTGCGCAGGTGCAGAGTGCTCCTGGATGACCGGCCAGATTACCGAACAGGGGAGTGGCCGAAAAGGACGGTGAGAGAGCCCCATGCACCTCATGGAGCTGGAAGAAGCCCTAGGTAAGTATAAATACACCACTTTTCCACATTTCATACTCTGTAAAGCACTGCGGAAGATGTCAGCGCCATATAAATACTAAATAATAATAATATTAATTTCAGGTTTTCTTTAAGAGAAGTAAGATCCCTTCAGTTTAGCGCTGCACTTTGCTAGGATCAATACCAAACGTTAATTCAAGCTTTGTAACTTTATTCTGATAACACAATACCCCTTCACCATGATCGTAACACAGCCTGTCAACTGGAGAGTGTTCATCAAGTATTAAGTGCAGGTGTTGACTATAACCAATAAGACCTCTTACTTTGTGCAGCTGATTACTCATGCAGGAAGATAAAATACCTGGGCTAGCTCTGTCAGGCCCAGTGCACAACAAAAACCTCTAGCAGATCTGCAAAATGCTAGAGGTTTTTGAAGCAGATTTTCTGAGCGAATATAGTCATGTTTAGAGAGGTTTTCTAAATATGCCTAGCGTTTCTTGTAGAGTTTTTGTGTAGCAGATTTCATGTATTGTTACAGTAAAGCTGTTACTGAATGGCCACTGTAACAAAAAAGCCTGGAAAACTGCTCTGATCTAGCATTTTTCAGTGCGGTTTGAGCTTTTCCTATACTTTACATTGAGGCAGAAACGCATCTGCAAACCGCAAAAATGCTGCAGGAGCCACGTTTGCGGTTTGCTAAAAACCTCAAACAGCTGGTGTGCAACATCCCATTGTGATACATTAGCCAAGTGTTTTCACAAGCGGCAGCAATTTTGAAAACGCTACCAAAAACGCTTGGTGTGCACCAGGCCTAACTGCACACAGAATTCTAAGGATGCCTCAAAAATAAAAACTCAACTTGCTACTAAAGATGGCTCGAACCTCTGATTTTTGGTTCGCAAACCTCGAACACGAACTTCCGCAAAAGTTTGGTTCGTGCGAACTTTCGCGAACCGCAATAGACTTCAATGGGGATGCGAACTTTGAAAACTAGAAACACTTATGCTGGCCACAAAAGTGATGGAAAAGATGTTTCAAGGGGTCTAAGACCTGAGTTTTTGCACGGAGGAGTGGGATACACGCCAAAAGTCCCGGAGAAAAATCTGGATTTGACGCACAGCAGCGTTTTAAGGGCAGAAATCATATTGCATGCTAAATTGGAGGCCTAAAGTGCTTTAAAACATCTTGCATGTGTATACATCAATCAGGGAGTGTAATTAGAGTACTGCTTCACACTGACAGACCAAACAGCTGTTTGTGTAGTGACTGCCATGATGGACTGGTGCGCACCATGGCGAGAGTGCAGGCCATGGTGGTTTTCAAGCCCATATGGTGCCGGGCTGAGGTAGCTCAATGACAGACCAACAGTGACTGTCCAGCTGATCGAATTTGGTCTGTCCAAAATGCAGCAACGACCTTATTATCTTGGGTGGGCGCCCCCCAAGACACTCATATAGCCGTCAGTCATTGCTTCATTGTGATACGCAAGCCCCTTCACCTCGGCAAGGTAACAATCACGAAGGGGAATTGACACATGTACATGCCTTTTGTTTTGTTGTTGCAGCTGCAGTGCAGCCAGAAAAATTAGGCAGGCATGTACACGCACCAGAAAAATTATCATATCAGCCTTAAAAATTCAGGAATCCGCCTGGAGTCCTGGACCCTGTTGGTGGTAGCGGAGAAGGCAGTCAAGAGGCCTGCAGGCAGAGATGCTGTGTGGGGACCAACTTAGTCTTGGGGCAGGCAGTCACACGGCGTGCAGGCAGAGATGCTGTGTGTGGGGACTGACTTAGTCTTTGGGCAGGCCTGAGCGTGCTTTGCAGACCAGGCATCCATGATCAAATGGACCCTTGACCCAACGCTGTGTGCCAGAGATGTCACCGCTTGCCTTTCAACATCACGGTACAGTTTAAGTATCGCCTTTTTTGAGAAATAATTGCGGCCTGGTATCTTCCACTGTGGTGTGTGGCTTTGCTTTTTTGTGCTGCTTTTCCTCAGGTGGTCATCCCATTGCAGTTTGTGCCTTGTAATCATGTGCCTTCATAAGGTAGTTGTCCCTACGCGGGTCTTGGTCTTTCCATGGCTCAATTTTCGGTGGCAGAGAGTACAGATGGCATTGCTCTCATCTGAGGCAGACACACACAAAAAATTTCCACTGAGCCCTGGGATTATGGCACTTTGGTGATGGCTGCCGACGGAGTGGTAAGTGGGGTGCCAGAATCAGAGCAGGAGGAGGAAGATATGTCACGCTTCTGTGCGAAAGCTGAGGAAGATAAGGTGTTCTAAACACTGTACTTTGGTCAAGGGCCGCACGAAATCACCGCAGCGCGACCTCCAACAGACCTGCCAGGTGGCCTGCCTCTGGCTCTGCCTCTTGTTTTGTCCATATTGGGGGGATGAAGTGAAAGGTATGCACTGACTTGAATAATACAATGTGCGGTTACACAGGTGCAGTGAACAGGTTGCATTGACTGCTGGTACAACAATGTGCGGTTACACAGGTGCAGTTAACAGGTATGCACGGACTGGTATATAAAACAGCGTGCGGTCACACAGGTGCAGTGAACAGGTATGCAGTGACTGGTATTACAAATGTGCAGCTGTCACACACACACACACACACACACACACACACACACACACACACACACACACACACACACACACACACACACACACACACACACAGGTACCGTGAACAGGTGCAGAGACTGGTGGTATATAACACTGCGTGCACTCACGTAGGTAGATAGGTGCACTGAACAACAACAGGTGGGTATGCAGTGATTGGTATTACAAATGTGCAGCTGTCTCACACACACACAGGTACCATGAACAGGTGCACTGACACTGCGTGCGGTCAGGTAGGTAGGTGGGTGCACTGAACAACAGGTAGGTATGTGCAGTGATGGGTATTACAAATATGCAGCTGTCACACACACACAGGTACTGTGAACAGGTACAGTGACTGGTGGTATTAAATATCACACTACGTGCGCTCACATAGGTAGGTGGGTGCACTGAACAACAGGTAGGTATATACAATGATGGGTATTACAAATGTGCAGCTGTCACACACACAGGTAATCACTGAATGTGCTGGGCCTGGCAGTGGCACAGTAGGAATTACCAAGGGGCCAAGGTCCAGCAGCTAAGACTGACTGACAGGGCTGTATATGCAACACAAGTGTCTGTGGGACACACACACACACAAATAGATCACAAGAACAGCATTAGCTCTCAAAAGAGCTGTTGAGGATGAGGAGTGCTTTTTAGCAATAAGTGTCAGCAAGAAAGTGCAACCTAACAAACCTAACTAGCCTAACTAAGCTTTCCCTAATGTCTCTGCAGCACCTCCCCCTTCTCTAATTACTGCAACTACACGAGTGAGTGAAATGGCTGACACTGCCTGCTTTTTATAAGGGGGGGGGGGGCTCCAGGAGGGAGTGTAGCCTGATTGGCTACCCTGTGCCTGCTGACTGTGATGTATAGGGTCAAAGTTGACCCTAATGATGTAGTATAGGGGGCTGGTCGAACCGCCATAAAGTTCGCGTTCATTCGCGAATAAGTTTGCGAGCGAACCGTTCGGGCCATCTCTACTTGCTACAAAGTGTGGAACTAATGGTGAACTCAATTTTAGTTTTTTACACATCTGGCATTTGCACTTGGAACAAGTTGTTCTTATGAAGGCCCTCAACATGGAGGAACAAAAAAAACAGAAGTCACAGAACATTTATATTGCGCTTTTCTCCTTGTGGACTCAGGGCTGCTCCACGAGCACCAGGATCATTAGGGAACCTTGCCCAAAGACCCCATATTTATTTACTGGCTTGACCCGGGATTTGAACCCTGGTCAAGGGCTCAAAACCTACATCAAAGTATTCTATCCAGGGAAGAAGCACATCTGGGTATTGTGATAACAACAGTAACATTTCTGTAGTACTAGTAACAACTGCTCACCAAAAGATACTGGTGTACTGTTTATACTCCTCAGCAAACAGCGCTCGTGATGGTTCCCAATTAAGTCAGTTATAGCATTCTTGCTAGCCATTCATGTTCCCCATACTTTTTGATCTAAATGTTACATTTCCTTATGGTTGCTGCTGCTTGTCATGATCATTAATAGGCTGATACACACAGGGTAGGGTTTCTGCTGACTGAAGCAACACCCCCACCCCCACCCCCAAAGATGCTGATATATATATATATGTGTATATATATATATATGTGTATATAAATATATATATATATATATATATATATATATATATATATATATGTATATATATATATATATATATATATATATATATATACACCCCGCATATCATATATGCCCCCCATATAAATCCCATCACTCACGAGAGATCACTATAACCAGTCATAGGGGAAGCTTTGGCATGTGACCAGACTGCTCCTGCTTGTTTAGCTAACTCGCGCCGATGGTCTCATGGGCGGGTCCACGGCATCGTCACTGGGTCAATCACTGCACTCAATTGTTCAATAGTATAGCAAAGCTGTGCGGTTGTGTGTGGGCGGAAATCTACAATCAATGTAACAAGATGGCAAGATAGAGGATATTGGCGTGGGACCTTTTCCGAGGATATTGGCGTGGCTTTTTTTAAAAAGTACAGGTATTTCTGGTTAATTAGGAATAATCTATATAAAATATATCAGCCTGTATGGGGGACAAGGGATTAAAGAGTCCCAGGAGGGGGGGACCTCACTTCGTTTGTTTTTTTAACTTCCCACCCTCTGAACATAAAAAAAAAAAAAGTTTTAAAAAATTGGAAAAGTTGCCAGGGATCTTTATTCAGCCAAATTGCGGCTGTATAGCTATCCCTGGTCAAAGCATTGCAGCTCCAGTGGGGTTGTTTCATCAGGTCACAGAACACTACCACAAAAGTTTTGGGATAGTGTTCTGTGGACTGATGAAACAAAATTAGAACTGTTTGGGCCTATGGATCAACGCTATGTTTGGAGGAGGAAGAACAAGGCCTATGAAGAAATGAACACCTTGTCTACTATGAAGCATGGCGGGGGTCAATCATGCTTTGGGGCTGTGTTGCTTCTGCAGGTACAGGGAAGCTTCAGCGTGTGCAAGGTACCATGAATTCTCTTCCGTACCAGGAGATATATGAATAAAATGTGATGCAGTCCGTCACAAACCTGAGGCTTGGGAGACGTTGGGCCTTTCAACAGGACAATGATCCCAAGCATACCTCCAAGTCCACTACAGCATGGTTGCAGATTACAGGCTGGAACATTTTGGAGTGGCCATTGCAGTCACCAGACTTAAATCCGATTGAGAACCTCTGGTGGGACTTAAAGAAAGCAGTTGCAGCGCGCAAGCCTAAGAACGTGACTGAACTAGAGGCTTTTGCCCATGAAGAATGGGCTAAGATACCCGTAGATCGCTGCAAGACACTTGTGTCAAGCTATGCTTCACGTTTAAAAGCTGTTATAACTGGAAAAGGATGTTGTACTAAGTACTAAGAATGAATGTCACTTGGGGGTTGAATAAAACTGATGATGATGTGAGCACAGAAAAGACATTTGTGGTTATTTCATTATAAATGTTATGTTATATTTGTCTGACTTACAAGTGCCTCTTTGATTTAATTGTAAACAAGATGACTGAAATGATCAAAATCAATGTCAAACTGGCCAAAACACTCAATTTGAATAATTTTGAACACAACTGTAGAACATTTTTGAAGCTTTAAATAAATAAGCTTTATTTTTCACTATAATGGTGCTAAACTTAATTTATTTCACAGCGATAAATGTAATAAATAATAGAACATAGCAGTAACAGGAGGTTTAGTGTAATGACATCAAACAATTGTTTACTGAGTAGCTCTCAAATAAACGAGGTATGAAACATAGTTTAAATGAGCCGTAATTGTGAAAGTATGTAATCGGATTTTGTAAATGACCAAAAATGACGGCCTGCAGATAAATTTTCACAATTTACAGAACAACATTATAAACTGCACAACGACATTTCATTAACCAACTTGCTTGCTAGCTAAAAACGAGACGGGTGAATAAAAAAATCCAAAATAAGCTTATAAGCTCATTTTCAAAAGTGTTTTTTTGTGGATAAAAATATCACCCTAGTTCAGATATATACAAGTATCTTTACAAATAGGATTTGAAATTATTTCCCTTAGTATTATCTGCAAAGACAGACACAGTACCATTCAGCCATGTCACCAGCTTGCTGGCAGCACAGTGCTTATTGATAATTACTGTACTGTAGGTGATAACTCCTTCATAACTGCAATGTTTCCTGCTCTGTGCAATTAATTACTTATGCAAGAAGAGGGGAGTTACAGAGGAATAATTTGGCAGAAGGAGAACAGTAAAATGCACTAATATCCTGGCTGGAAAATAAAAATTGATGGAGCTAAAAGGTCCTTTGCACAAGAATTTTAATTAAAGATTGAATTTTATCCCAATCAGTAGCCAATACAACCATTCCAACAAGTAATCTTTACCTTTTCTTGAATAGATCATCAGGGACACCTGTGTGGCTGATATATTGTAGTGAAACCCCTCCCACAGTGTGATGTCATTGCTATGACCATGGGTACCTCCCTCAGGGGAACAAAAAGTGCTAAACATTCAAGGTGCTAAGTGCTAAAGTGCATTAAAAACAGTACATTGTAATTTATCACAAGTAACAGTATGATAGCGCCTTAATGTTATACTTCTTGGACACGTTCCACAATTCGCTCGCTCGCCAGTAAATCATTAGAGGTCTGAAACTCTGCCTCCCTCCATCAGTAAGCTGGCTGCAGCCATTTTTTATCTGAAGTGTTCTGAAGGTGTTAGGGCCATAGAGCTTCAGGACACTTTAGAAAGAAAATATCATGGCAGTTTTGCCAATTAGGGGGTGTTCAGAGCACAGCCGGGACAAGGTCCTCCAGCACCCAAGGCTGAAACACCAAAGTGCGCCCCTCCAACCCTCTCACCCCAGCCGTCACACGCTGATTGCTATGTCATTGCTATGGCCATGGGTACCTCCCTCAGGGGAACAAAAAGTGCTAAACGTTGAAGGTGCTAAGTGCTAAAGTGCATTAAAAACAGTACATTGTAATTTATCACAAGTAACAGTATGATAGCGCCTTAATATAAGTATATGTTATACTTCTTGGACATGTTCCACAATTCATGTACATCATTTATTATGCATTGTATTTGATACTCTCTTGGCTGTATTACACTAAATTTTGTACTGCATATGTACCCTGTACTGACCTTTTTTCATCCTTTCTATAAACCTTTTGGTCAATGAAAAAAAAACAGTATGATAGCGTGTTGGCCTAAGTAGCAGCAGCCTCTGGCCAACATGCTATCATACTGTTACTTGCTGTACTATTTTTAATGCACTTAAGCACTTAGCACCTTTTACGTTTAGCACTTTTCGTTCCCCTGAGGAAAGTCCCCATTTATAGAGGGACTGAAACATGTTGGGTTGTTAATGTAGGGGGGTGTACAGTATTTTGTATGTATCAGTGCAGTGAGAAGAGTGAATTTATCCCTTGCAATGTAAGCTGAGGATATTACCATTCATTAGTATCACCTTCCACTGTTTTGTCACCAAACTAGTATGTGTGAGCAGCACAACTACATTTTTATCTTTGACCTTTCATTAAAAGTTATGTTTTATTTTTATTTTTCCTCCTTCAAGGCTGATATGTGTTTAAATATTTAAATCGGGTGTGTGTTCTGAGATAATGGCTGTTGCCAACTGCCAAGCAGGCAGTATCTCCCTCTGTGCACATATTTTTTCAATGCATGCCAGCAGTAAAGATGCTGAATTGCAGACTCACAGAGGAACAAACAACACAAATTAATTTCTCGGCGAGTTTCAATTATTTCTTCGTCCGCCTTCTGTTTTTACCTCCTCACTTTGCAATGTCTTGATTAAATGATATTTTCCAGTAAAGTTCCTCAGAACATGGTGTGGGTGCCAAGGGGGGTACTTAGGTTGAGTTCAGGGGATACTTGAACATGTCATCAATCCATTATAGTAAGAGTTAAGATTTAAAAAAAAAATGATAAATCCTATATAAACAAACATGAATAAGTAGTTGTAGTTAGTAAAAAAGCACAAAGCAATGTTTGAAACACAATGTTTTATACACAATTATGGGGCACTCCTAGCAAATATATATGCAGTACCAAGGGGTAACTGAGATCAGTGGGTACTTGGCCAACGCAGTCATTAATAAAGTGGTTTATGTGGTAAAAATATACCTCTGACTGAAGAAACATTTATAACTGTCTAAAAACTGAATTGGAATGATGTTTTTCAATAAATAATACAAACTGACTTGTAAAAATCCTGATACATGTCATAGAATATGATTTAACAGAAGTGGAATTGCATTTTGAAGCAGATTTTATTAATTTCATTACCATAATTACCATACAAATAATAGGCTGCTTGACTGAAGGTGCTACTTTGTCCATTTGTGAAATGTGGCTTAAGGCCGCTTTGAATGCAGATATTAGTGATGACGGCAGTAGCAGGAAATCTGGAGTGACTGCAATAATGGTAACATAGTTATCTTTGTTTGCTTTAGGCCAGCAAATCTATAGGATTGCCTAGAAGCTTAAAGGACCTCTGTCGCGAATATCTGAAAATTTAAAATACATGTTAACATATACAAATGAGAAGTAGGTTTCTTCTGGAGTTAAAGGGACTCCGAGCAGTGCAGAAACTATGGAAAGATGCATACCATTTTGAAGCTCTCTTTCTCCTCTTTCCAACGATATATAAACCGCCACCCTACGCCTTTTAGTTTTCGTTATTTTCCCGATCGAAATCGCGGCCGCCCCAATTTCGATTGCGAAAATATCAAAAACTAAAAGGTGTTATTGGAAAGAGGAGAAAGAGAGCTTCAAAATGGTATGCATCTTTCCATAGTTGCATGTATTACACAGGACAACTTTTACCCAAAGACGGCAACTCCATTAAGCACCGTTTCTGCACTGTACGGAGTCCCTTTAAATGAGCCAAAAAGTCCTTTTCTCCTATCTTGCTGTCACTTACAGTGAGTAGTAGAAATCTGACATTACCGACAGATTTTGGAATAGCCCATCTTCTCATAGGGGGGTTCTCGGGTTTTTCTTTATTTTTAAAAGCACTTTAAAAAAAAAGTGTACGGTGAGCAGGGAGGCTGGCCAGCATCTTTGTATAAATCTTTTTCAGGCAATGTCTTTATAAAGAATAAAGGCCATGATGAGAATCCCCCATGAAGAGATGGACAAACCCAAAATCTGTCGGTAATGTCAGTTTTCTACTATCTACTGTAAGTGACAGCAACATAGGAGAAAAGTCATTTATAATGAAATATACCGTACTTCCTATTTGTATGCATTTTAAATTTTACGATTTTCGCGACAGTTCCACTTTACATACTGAAGAATCATCACATTGTAGTAATTGTCTTATTATGGGTGATGAATATTGAGGCTAGTACTATTAGTATTGGTAACGGACGCAGGTTTTAATCAAGACTACATTGTAACTAATTCACTAAAGTTATAACTGAACTGCTAGACATTTTCTTTCCATAACTTTTTACTGCGAAAAGTTATTGGACCCAGCACTCTAATTGGAGACCAGCGTGCTATAGCTAATTAGAACTCGTTGCTCATCAAGTTCAAAAATAGCAAAAAAGAAATATCAGCAGCACCGCTGAAGTGAAAAAGATAGCTTTGTTAAAATCACATAACAAAAATTGAGCTGAAGGCAACTACAGCCCGCTGTTTTGAAGCGACATGCTTCTTCTTCAAGTTGCAAGCTCATAATGTCAAACAGTGCTCACCTACCTCCTTTTATATGGCTACAAATTCAAATGTTAACCAATCCACAAATAGAACTTGAGAAGTGACCAATCAGAGCAGATCAAAAAGCTGAGGACCAGATGGGGAACTTCAGTACACAGGAAGTACATCCCACAAGTGACATCACTGTCAAACAACACTCCCACAGAAAAAACCGGCTGTTAAACCACACCCAATAGGAAAAAAAGGACCTGATGGGGAACTGCCGTATACGCTGATATTTCTTTTTTGCCATAACTTTTACTGTAATTGAAATTTTTGAGCAAATCAATCAATTAGAAAAATAAAGCTTTTTCTACAATGTTGACTCTAACTGATTGTATGTAAAGTAAATATAATTGTGACACAGTAGTAATGTATGCTAATGCCCTTCTAGGGAGGGAAAACAAAAGTATGAATGCATACAAATAGTTCCTGCATCTACTGGTGCACTTTGTAAAGCAAGACAATTATATGCTTCACTGATGCATTTGTGGAAAAAAGATAACTATAACACAACAATGAAACAATAGTAACATGGGAGTATAAAGGGGGTGGATCGGCAGGTGTCACCGGCAGTAAATTACTCGCTTGCTCGCTCGCCCGCCAGTAAATCATTAGAAGTCTGAAAGTCCGCCTCCCTCCATCAGCAAGCTGGCCGCAGCCATTTTTTATCTGAAGTGTTCTGAAGGTGTTCGGGCCATAGAGCTTCAGGACACTTTAGAAAGAAAACATGATGGCAGTTTTGCCAATTAGGGGGTGTTCAGAGCACAGCCGGGACAAGGTACTTCAGCACCCAAGGCTGAGACACCAAAGTGCGCCCCTCCATCCCTCCCACCCCAGCCATCACACGCTGATTGCTATTAGACTAAGAGGCACCCCAGGACCCCCAACACCTTAATCTCTAGTTATCTGGCTTGCAGGCACAGCCATTTATCCCCTTTTCTTATTTCTCTCTGCTTCAAACACAATAGGGGAATGATAACTGAGTGAGTTGTGTGCCCCCTCCTACACTGCGCCCTGAGGCTGGAGCCTCTCTTGCCTCTGCCTCGGCCCAGCCCTTCAGAGTTTTAGATCTCTGATGGTTTACGGCCACTGGGTGAGCCATTGAGTTACTGCAGCTGACATCTGCTGATCCTTCCAGTTCTGAGATAGAGCTTTGCATTAAAAGTTTTATAAATTATACAACAAGTACTCTTTTAGCTCATCAATTGATAATTCACTTGTTTTAAATTTTTAATAGGCTGTTCAGCTAATGTGGTACCAATATATCATAAAAAAAATAGTTACATGATTTAGATAGATAAAATATATCTGCCCATCAGCTTCAACCAGAAAAAATGGTACAACACTGTCCTATACACTCACATATCCCAATTGATCCAGAGGAAAGCGAAAAACCCTTTTAAAAACCAGAAAATTATAGACCAGTCAGCTCAAGTCCCTAGTTTAGGCTTGTATTTTATGCTTATTGAGTAAGCCATATCGGATTACACGCTGGCTTCCTGTGCTGATGTCAGATACTGCTTAGCTGAATTGAACAGCAGTCTATCAGCTGACCTGACGCCTTCCCCTATACTGTTATCACCCACAGGTAGGTACCCCCTCTTTGTGCTACAGGGGAGGAAGCAGAGGGAGAATGTGGATATGTTCACGTGATGGATTTGTGCAGAGGAACATACTTCCACTCTGCTGGCAGTTCCATAAATTGTGTACAGATCTTTGGATCATGTGACTAATTTTTCCAGAGGGAATTTCTCTGGAAATAAACAGCTGCATCATATATGAATATGAACAATGAAAATACCAGGAGGGTGGACTAGGGCTGTAAAGTTTTAAGAGTAAGCTTTGTGAAGGTATGGCAAGGACTGGAAAGAATGTATGTACACACCTGGTTAAAAAGGCTATACAGCCCTACAATTACATTTTTATTTAACAATGCTATGGTTTTGCCATTTTAAAGTTATATCTTCCTGCCAGCTTGCTCCTGCTGAAAGCCTACACAAAGCCGCGTGGCAGCCGAGTTGCGGCATGTAGCTCCGCCCCCTGCTGAAAAAAAAACAGCATTCTGTTTGCTCTACTCGAGATAGAAAACAGAATGGCATTTTTTTCAGCAGGGGGCGGGGCTACATGAAGGAACCTGGCAGTCATGTGGCTTCAGGAGGTTTTCAGTAGGAACAAGCAGGCAGGTAAGTATGACTTTTAAATGCCAAACTGCTAACATCATTAAGTAAATGTCATATGAGGCTGTATAGTCTCTTTAAATAATAGAGAATAAAGAGTAGGGCTCGGTTCCACTGACTGCAAATATATAAAAGATATGAATGTGAAATCCACATCGTTGGGCTGTTTCCACCTCATGTGAGAAATCGTATGTGTTCCTGTCCATGAAAAGAAAAATCAGACTTGCAGCATTTTCCCCGTTGATGTGGACATTCCACCATAAAGGAACATAGCGCTGCCCCCTCGCTGTACCTGTATTCTACCATCGTACATGCTCATTATCCAAAATGCTGCATCACACCCGGGACAACATGCTTTTTCTCCTGAGTTTTCTCCTAAGTGACATTTTCAAACTTGACAATAAAATGCCCTTTAAGCCACCAGCAAGCGATAAAACACTCAACATAATTTTAATAATATTTTTACACTTACTTTTTAGTACTTTTAGTAGAAAACTCTCTTAGTTAAAGTTAATTGCATATGGGCCCCGGAATGCTGGTCCCAATGGAAATGTAGCCTTGGAGATAGAAAAAGATGGAAAACAAGGAGTAGCTTTTTAGTTTGTTTCCATTTTTCTTTATTTTGCAAACAGGATGGAACTTGAAAATGGCAACACTTACCTGCTTTAATTGGCTCATGTATCAGTTATCAGGTATAAAGCTAGCAAGGCATTGGTTAACGGGAACCTGAAGCGAGAAGTACATGGAGGCTGACATAATTATTTCCTTTTAAACAATACCAGGTTCCTGGCGGCCCTGCTGATCTATTTGGTTGCAGTAGTGTCTGAATCACACCAGAAACAAGCATGCAGCTAATCTTATCACATCTGACAATAATGTCAGAAACATCTGATCTGCTGCATGCTTGTTCATGGTTTATGGCTAAAAGTATTAGAGGATCAGCAGGACTGGTATTGCTTAAAGAGAACCAGAGACGTTTGCAAAAAGATTTTATACATACCTGGGGCTTCCTCCAGCCCCATAAGCCTGGATCGCTCCCACGCTGCCGATATCCGCTGCCTCTATCTGCCGGTACCGGGTCCCGTACTTTCCGCCAGTCGAGCCAGTCGACGCAATCGCAGTGCGTCACTGCCGGCGGACGCGGCCAATTTTCCGCATGTACAGAGGCTCCTTTCATACTACGCAGACGCATGCGTAAGGATATGGAGGGAGCCCCTGTTCTTGCGAAAAATTGGCCATGTCTGCCGGAAGTGACGGGACCCGGTAGCGGCAATAGAGGCAGCGAAGGCCGGCGGCGTGGGAGCGATCCAGGCTTATGGGGCTGGAGGAAGCCCCAGGTATGTATAAAAGCTTTTTCATTTTTTCAATTCTCTTCGTCTCTGGTTCCCTTTAATAGGAAATAAATATGGCAGCCTCCATATCCCTGTCGCTTCAGGTTCCCTTTCCATCCATCTACAAGTAAAATCGGATCTCAAGTCAGTACTCAAGTCCGGTGTACAGTGCTGCGCACTATGTTGATGTACATGTTTATAAATAAAGATTTGGAAAATGCTGAATGATAATGCCACAGCATCCTGTGGATGGTATTGCCTCTATATGTGTTGATGAGACAGGAAGCAAGCTTTGAATTTTGTCTTGTAGTGAACTTTTCCCCAAAAACAAAGTATGTGAAGTATTAATGTTCAGTGAAATTGAATAGCGGTATTCCCTTATGTGTAGAAGAAATAAATCATGGATTTAAAAAAACAAAGCACATAACAAATCGCCAGCCATCTATGCCTCGTATAAACACCTCACACAAATGCCATTCTAATTTATAACCAGGGGAAATGGGAGAGCTCCTACAGCGCTGCACTATAATGAGGAGAACCAGGAGTTTTGAGAGGAGAGTCATACAGTGCATCCGGAAAGTATTCACAGCGCATGACTTTTTTCACATTTTTTATGTTACAGCCTTATTCCAGAATAGATTAAATTCATTTTTCCATCAGAATTCTACACACAACACCCCATAATGACAATGTGAAAACAGTTCACTTGAAGTTTTGTCAAATTTATAAAAAAAATAAATAAATATGAGAAATCACATGTACAATTCACAGCCTTTGCCATGAAGCTCAAAATGTAACTCTGATCATGGTCTGGTCATGGAAGGTATGCATGTGGCTGACTCAGTCCTGACTCAGACAGGAAGTGACTACGGTGTGACCCTCACTGATAAGAAATTCCACGGTGGCGTAGTGGTTAGCTCTCTCGCCTTGCAGCGCTGGGTCCCGGGTTCGAATCCCAGCCAGGGCACTATCTGCAAAGAGTTTGTATGTTCTCTCCGTGTCTGCGTGGGTTTCCTCCGGGCACTCCGGTTTCCTCCCACATTCCAAAAACATACAGATAAGTTAATTGGCTCCCTCTAAAATTGGCCCTAGACTACAGTACTTACACTTCATAATATAGACATATGGCAATGGTAGGGATTAGATTGTGAGCTCCTTTGAGGGACAGTTAGTGACAAGATATATATATACACTGTACAGCGCTGCGTAATATGTCGGCGCTATATAAATACTAAATAATAATAATAATAATAATAATAACTATAAAACACTTTTCTAGCAGAAAATGGCTTCTGAGAGCAAGAAAGAGATACAAAAGGGGAATTTCTTATCAGTGAGGGTCACACTATAGTCACTTCCTGTCTGAGTCAGGACTGAGTCAGCCACTTACATACCTGATATTTAACTATTTCAGGCGGAGAAAGAAAAAAAGGAACACAGCATAGTTATTTGTGTACTAGGCACTGTACATACACATGTCTATCTCATCATGTTACATGTCAGTTGGGGTATCCTTTAAAGTCATTGTCGGTATCACATAAAGTGCATGGTGCCGTAGTGGCTGGCACTCTTGCTTTGCAGTGCAGTGAGCCCAGGTTTGAATAACAGCCAGGACATTATCTTCATGGAATTTGTATGGTTTCCCCATGGTAGAATGGGTTTCCTTCAATATCACCAAATATACTACTAAGTTAACCACTTCAGTACCACAGTGCTAAACCCCCCTAAAGACCAGGCCATTTTTTACTAAATGAGCCACTGCAGCTTTAAGGGCTCGCTGCAGGGCCGCACAACACAGCACACAAGTGATCCCTCCCCCCCCCCCCCGCCTTTTCTCCCCACCAACAGAGCTTTCTGATGTTTATTTGATTTTTTATGAATGTTTATTGCATTCATTTTTTATTATTTAAACATATTTGTTCTCCCGTCATGCGATCTCCTGCACAAGCCAGCTCCAGGGCCTGATGCCAATTGGCGTTAGGCGGTCCTGAAGCTGCCGCTGTGGTCACGCCCGTTGGCGTATTGGGTTTAAAACAAACTGTAATTTATGATGTAGATACTCTTTAATTGACGCCCCCCAAAATTAGCTATAGACTGTGGAAAGGGCATCAGACCATGACTGTGGTAGGTATTAGATTGTGAGCTCCTCTGAGGGCCTGAGCCCACTAACGCAGTTGTGTCAGATTCTGTCCGCTTTTCAGCAGCAGTAACATTGATGTGTCGCTGAAATGCAAACACAACTGCATAGTGGTATGACCCTGTCAAATGCGGTAGAAGATGTCAGCACTGTACAAATAAATAAATAATAATAATAATGCAGTAAATTATGCAATATTTGCAAATACATAAGAAACAGCCTTTATCTGTCTTGGGCAGTTTTATTCACATATGGAATTAAAAGTTTGAACCTTTGGCTTATTTCTATACTGATATAAGGTTAAGCAGCGTTGCTATGTTCTAATAGATTCTGACATGAAAAGCTGGTTTGATGATATTAAATAAATAGTGATTCCTTTCCTGTCTGAAGGTCATCTCGACCTTACTGGAAATGCCAGCCAGGAAAACAACAATGCTGCTTATAGCTTGCCTATAAATGAAGGAGACATCAGAAGGAAGCGTTCTTGTCTCTCTCAGCTCCTGCAGAATAACATTTCATTCCCCTTGAGTGGGAAAGATAATGCAATGGGGAAAGATGCATCTGTAATAAGCACTCCAAATGTGATAATAACATTTTAGAGGAATCAATGTTTATTCACAATGTTGCACATAAGGGCTGTGCTCATTTTAAGGAAGAGACGGAGATTTACATATTTATTCATACAGCAAACTTTTCAGAAAATAGAATTACAGTACCTTTATTAATAAGTTCTTACTTTCCTCTTCCAAGGGCTGATCCGAGCTATTCTGGCACCCCAGGCAAAGCACCTTTTGTCTCCCTACCCCAATCTCATGAACAGGGAGATCATAACCTACATCACTTTTTGTGTGGGCACAAAAATAAATGATAGTTTAAAGTGCAAGAGCAGAAGGAAAACATAGAGAAATGCAACCTGTATGTATTCAGAGAGTTTAGCCTGTTTAATTCGATCTCTCCCCTGTGTCACATGACTGCCATGGCAGAGATGGCAGATAAGCTCATTTGAAAGCACAAGCTGTTAACAATATGTCTGCTTCCATGGATCAGGAAGTAGAAACAGTGCTGATTTATTTTAGGATTTGTCTGAGCTGCTTATCCTTTAGGCCACATTCACACTAGAGCGTTTTGCTGCTATTTCGGCAAAATGCTCAAACGCTAGCGCTTTTTAAAAGCCTATGGGCCCGTTCTTACTTGGGCAATTTGCGCTAATCAGCGCAAATTGCCCCAAAATGGCCAAACGCGTCGCCTGCACCATTTTCAGGCGATTTCCCAGCGATCGCGTTTCAGTGCTATAGAAGCGCTAAACGTGATCGCGGCAAAATTGGCGCAGTGTTCAGTAATTTTTCTGTGTGAAATCGCAGAAAAATCACTCCTGCAAAACGCTGGAAAAAAATCTCCGGCGTTTTGCGTTTCTAAGTGTGACTGGGGCCTTAGAGCAGAGAGGATGTTCTGAGTTCAGTTTAGGATTGATTCCTAAAGTTAAAGATCCAATCCTTAAGTTAATGATTTAATCCTTAATGTAAAGATTGGGATATTGTAATATTGTGTATTGTATATTGAGATATTTTAAAAGTCAATTCACAGGGAGGAATGCAAGTAATAACAGTTCTTAAGTGTGTATCACCTGGCCTCAGCTATCCTTAAAGAGAATCTGTATTGTTAAAATCGCTCAAAAGTAAACATACCAGTGCGTTAGGGGACATCTCCTATTACCCTCTGTCACAATTTCGCCGCTCCTCGCCGCATTAAAAGTGGTTAAAAACAGTTTTAAAAAGTTTGTTTGTAAACAAACAAAATGGCCACCAAAACAGGAAGTAGGTTGATGTACAGTATGTCCACGCATAGAAAATACATCCATACACAAGCAGGCTGTATACACCCTTCCTTTTGAATCTCAAGAGAACATTTGAGTGTTTCTTTCCCCCTGTTCTCATGCACTGAAGTTTCAGGCTGCTTGTTTCTTCCTGCAAACAGCTTTGCCCTTGTTTGTAATTCCTCAGTATGTGAAAGCCCAGCCAGCTCAGAGGACGATTTATCCAGCTTGTAAAAGATAAGAGAGAAGAGAGAAGCTGCTCTAATCTAAATAACACACAGGCAGTGTGCAGAGAGGGGCCTGGAAGGGGGAGTTCATAGCAGAACCACAACACTGAAGAACTTGGCAGCCTTCCAGACACAGGCCGACAAGTCTGACAGGGGAAAGATACATTGATTTATTACACAGACAGTGATAGTATAAAGTGCTGCAGTTAGCCAGAACACATTAGAATAGCTTTTGCAACTTGTAGGATGATAAAAAACAGGATGCAATTTTTGTTACGGAGTCTCTTTAAGCAGAGTGGTATCAGAAATGCAGTGTAAGATTTCAAGCTCAATCTTCTCAATTTTCTAGCATTTTATGCAGAAGGAAACACTGTACACAGAGAAATATAAACAAGCACAGCGAGAGGGAGAGAGAGAGAGAGAGACATCGGGTATATACAAACTCACACTCTACCCTCCTTCTCCTAAATATAACCTTTTTTTTTTTAAATATGTGGCAGTTTTATTTTATATTTGAATCTAGTTTTTAAGTTTGTACTGTTTCATTGTCTCATGACTCTGCTGACTGCTGAATGACATATTCATTGAAATACGCCAGGGTTCCTATGCAACTTTTCCTCCTGAGTTTTCTCCTAGGGGTTAATTTTTCATCTTCTATTAAAAATAATTTTTCAGCACTTTGCAATTGAAAAAGTATCAAAAAGTAGATGAAAAAGTACTATCAAAATTATTTTAAATATTTTTTTTTTTTTTTTTTTGCTTGCTGGTGGTTTAAAGCGGACCCAAACCAAACATTTTTTTAAATTAAAAATATGTAGTTGCACCACTCTGACACATACAAAGATAAATAAACACTCCTTTAAGCCTATGAGAATTTCAGTGCATGCTTTTCACCCTCCTCTTTTTATATCTAGGGTTATACAGGTGGCAGCCATTAGCAATTCCTCCATTGCCGGACACCATCTACTCCACCAGTTTGCCGGATACTGTCCCGGCAATTTGAAAGGAAGGGAGGGGTTCCTCCAATAAATGTAAAATATTTTATATTTGTCATCATGCAGCTGAAAAAAAGGCTGCTATTTATTATTATAATTTAGAAAACAGATTTTATTTCTGAAATCTTGTATTATTAATTTGGGTCCACTTTAAAAGGCATTTTATTTGCAAGTTTAAAAATATCACCTAGAAGAAAACTCAAGAGAACATTTGAATTGCATATGAACCCATACTCAAATCTATGAAATATTGACCCGTTTTATCTCTTTCCTGCTCTCAGAAGCCATTTGCTGCCAGGAAAGTGTTTTATGGCTGTAAGTCCTTATCAGTGAGGGTTATAACGGAGGTTTAGTCCGAACCCGGACAGAAACTGTCACCTGCATTCCTGATTTTTAACTCTTTCAGGCAGAGAAAGAAAGAAATGAACACAGACTAGTCATTTGTGCGCTTGGCACTGTACAAAACTCATGTCACATGTCACCTCGGATGTCCTTGTTATTAGATACTGCAGTGTAGATGGAGGATTTTGGGCTCAATCTGCTTTAATTTTCTAGAATTGTATGCAGATTGAGACACATTACACAGAGAGAAACATATGCAGCAGTCACACTGATAGATAGATCTATATAGGTAGGTAGGTAGGTAGGTAGATAGATAGATAGATAGATAGATAGATAGATAGATAGATAGATAGATAGATAGATAGATCTATATCAATGTGGAACTCATGGAAGTGTGCGAATAGCTGCATATGCCAAAAATATAAAAATAGACACATCTCCTTTCAATCTAGAACAGAAGTGGTGATCAGTGATGCCTACTTACAATGTCAATTCAAATAAAAGGCCCTGTTCACACCTACCAGAATTTGTGTGTGTTTTTGTGGTTTCAGGTTCGTTGCACGTATAAACGGCATCACTTTTGACTTGTTTTTCTTTTTTTTCCATGCATTAGCAATTTTTCTGCACTTTTAAAACTGCTTTTAAAACTGCTTTTTTCAATGTGAGATGTACAAATTGCTAATGGCAGCGCAGAAAAATCGCAACTTTGTCTTTTGCAAAATTACATCCGATTTTGAAGATTATTATACATTATTATTATACATTCTAATGTTCACTAATGTACATTAACTTCATTAACTCATATGCCTGAAAAAAGACACAGTGCAAAAAATCACACAAAAGAGAATCATTGGCCAAAAAAAAAAAAAACGCAAACCGTGGCATTTAAAATGTGAAAAAAGATAAAACATTGGGTGATTTGCATGGAGAAGTGTTAATGCTGCCTGATAGTTAAAAGATCTGAAAACATGTAATAGTAACTAACTATATAGCACACAGCTGAGGCGTATTGGACTACTGTGACCCTGTACCAGTAAAGTTTGCATTTTACCCTTGGTAACTGTTCATGTATTGTGTCTCTTTCTACTATACTGTTAATGGCTTCTAATGTACCATTCATTCATTCCTATGGGCATGATTATTGCATATGCTTCACAGCAGCATGTGACAAAATTGTAGCAGTGCATAATCAAGGGAAAGTATACATTGTGCAACAGAAAATCATGCCTACAACAGCTCACATTTAAAGATAGTCTATACATTACTAACAGCACAATCAGTCATGTATGTAGCCCTAGCCCAATTGGTAATGATGTATAATCCACAGAGCAACTGTATTGTCCTGAAGTATTAGCAGGTTACCAGCTGGATTTCAGGGCATAGTGATAACAGGCCATGTGTTGTGCTTCATTAGCTTAGCATGGAAAGATCAGCCTGTCAAGTCACTATTTTAAGGTTTGCTACAGTTTCATGTACTATAGTGCAAATGCCAACACCCTCACAGCTACCGGAGCAATTATAAATGGCAATGGCCAACTGGTGGAGATCCATCACAGATTCCTAAACATCATCATTCTGGCCCCCCCGTGTTTTCTGACAAGTCTCTTCTCAGGCATAGCATGTCCAGAGCACAGCTTTACAGGAAACGCTTCTTTCATGTTATGCAACATTCACCAATGGAAATTTTATATATTAAAAATAGAGTAAAACCTTGGATTGAGAGTAACTTGGTTTAAGAGCGCTTTGCAATACAAGCAAACATTTTTGTGAAATTTTGACTTGATAAGCAAACAACCTCTTGATATAAAAGCAAAAAAAAGTATATGTGTGTCACATCATCACAACTAAGCCGATAGTTCTTCTCCCTTTGGCCCTGCAGTATTGTACTTAACCTCCTTGCCGGTCTAAAAAATCCGGCAAGGAGGCAGCGCCGCACTTTTTTTTTTAAATCATGTAGCGAGCCCAGGGCTCGCTACATGATAGCCGCTAAGCGGCGGCATCCCCCCACCCACTCCGATCGCCTTCGGCGATCAGAGTATGCAGGGAATCCCGTTGAGAACATGGACGTCGTGACGTCAGAGGGAACTCCGATCCGCCCCTTAGCGCTGCCTGGCACTGATTGGCCAGGCTGCGCAGGGGTCTGGGGCGGGGGGGGGCGGCTCGGCGCGGCGGGTAGCGGCGAATCGGCGGCGAGCGGCGGCGATCGCGACCTACACGCAGCTAGCAAAGTGCTAGCTGCGTGTAGGGAAAAAAAATTATGCAAATCGGCCCAGCGGGGCCTGAGATATCCTCCTGCGCAGGTTACCCCGAGCTGAGCTCGGGATAACCCGGCAAGGAGGTTAATCTGAGTATAGAGACTGTGCAAAGTCACATTTCCATGAAATCCTCAAAAGTAACTGTCATTGAATAAGTTCCTTGTTAAAGGGACTCCGAGCAGTGCAGAAACTATGGAAAGATGCATATCATTTTAAAGCTCTCTTTCTCCTCTTTGCGATGATATATAAACCGCCGCCCTATGCCTTTTAGTTTTCACTATTTTTGCGATTGAAATTGCCGCGGCCGCGATTTCAATCGCGAAAATAAAGAAAACTAAAAGGCGTAGGGCAACAATTTAGGTGTCGCCAGAAAGAGGAGAAAGAGAGCTTTAAAATGATATCCATCTTTCCATAGTTACATTGTATTACACAGGCCGACTTTTTCTGCTGAATGGAGCTGCTGACACTGGGGAAAGTGTCGTCCTGTGTAATACAAGTAACTATGGAAAGATGGATATCATTTTAAAGCGCTCTTTCTCCTCTTTCTGGCGACACCTAAATTGTCGCTCTACGCCTTTTAGTTTTCTTTATTTTCGCGATTGAAATCGTGACCGCGGCAATTTCAATCGCGAAAATAGCGAAAACTAAAAGGCGTAGGGTGGCGGTTTATATATCATTGGAAAGAGGAGAAAGAGAGCTTTAAAATGATATGCATCTTTCCATAGTTTCTGCACTGCTCGGAGTCCCTTTAAAGCCACACAGTAAAAAAGAGGTTGGTGTGAGCAAACAGATGACAATGATTCTGTTAGTTAAAGTGAAAGTCTTGTTTACATTTTTATTTTATACTTTTTTACTATAACTGTTTTTGAATTGTGAAACGAATCAACTGGGTTTCCATTAATTCTTATGGGGAAAGTTGCTTTGATATAAAAGTGCTTTGGATTACAAGCATGTTTCCGGAACAAACTATGCGCGTAAACCAAGGTTCCACAGTAGATAAAAAAGCCAGTATATTATGATTATTTGTAGAATTTCCTCCGCCTAAGCCTTAGGGTGTGTTCAATTTTACACATTGCTGTCCACTGAGTTGCTGCACTTAAACACACTGTCCATACAATTGTTTGGGAATTGTACACAAGTTACAGAGGCGCCAGAAGTATAAAATCAGGTAAAATGTTTAAAAAACTGGGGGGTTGTAGGTGGACTTACCTCCCCGATGCATACACAAGAAAAAGTCGGATTTTCGACAGAAAAAATATTTATTTACATACTCCAATAAGTTGCAACGCGTTTCGTGGGTTCGCCCCACTTCATCAGGCTATAAAGAAGGAGTAAAAACACTTATGCTCAGCTTCAGTCAGCTTAGCGCCTCTGTCTCAGACAGAAGACAGAGGCGCTAAGCTGACTGAAGCTGAGCATAAGTGTTTTTACTCCTTAGTGAATTTCCTGAGTTAGTGACATGACTCAGGAAATTGAGTACAGCATATTTTTAAGAATAAGGGCCAGTTTCCACTAAGAGTCACGGCTATTTTTGATTCTGGCCGCCCCCCGTTCTGCAAATACGCAACCAAAATTGCTAAGCCATGCCATGACAATAGGTTTTCAGGTGGATGCTGCAGCATGCCATCCAGATTTGCATAGTTGTACAATCTGGACGACAATGGCATTGAGAAGATAGGCAGGTAGCATTTCCCCGCCCCTCTCACCTGCGGGGAAACGCTGCAGATTTGTTCCAGATTTGGCACTAATGGAAATGGGCCCTTATGGTGTAAGCTCCAGAGGTCAGTAATGTCAGGCAGGGATAAAGGCCAGAGCAGTGAAGTAGGAGGAGTAAAGAGCAGTGAAGTCGGGGATGAGGAGCACAGAGCAGTGAAGCTTGTGGATGAAGAGGACAGAGCAATGAAGCAGGAGGATGAGGTGGACAGAACAGTAAAGGAGGAGGATAAGAAGCACATAACAATAAAGCAGGAGGATGAGGAGGACAGGACAGTAAAACAGGAGGATGAGGATGACAGGACAGTAAAGCAGGAAGATGAGGACAGGACAGTAAAGCAGGAAGATGAGGAAGACAGAACAGTAATGTAGGAAGATGAGGAAGACAGAACAGTAATGTAGGAAGATGAGGAAGACAGGACAGTAATGTAGGAAGATGAGGAGGACAGGACAGTAAAGCAGGAGGATGAGGAGGACAGGACAGTAAAGCAGGAGAATGAGGAGGACAGGACAGTAAAGCAGGAGGATGAGGAGGACAGGACAGTAAAGCAGGAGGATGAGGAGGACAGGACAGTAAAGCAGGAGGATGAGGAGGACAGGACAGTAAAGCAGGAGGATGAGGCGGACAGGACAGTAAAGCAGGAGGATGAGGAGGACAGAACAGTAAAGCTGGAAAATGAGGAAGACAGAACAGTAAAGCTGGAGGATGAGGAAGACAGAACAGTAAAGCTGGAGGATGAGGAAGACGGAACAGTAAAGCTGGAGGATGAGGAAGACAGAACATTGAAGAATGATGGGAGTGAAGGACAGAGCATTGAAGTAGGACATGGATCACCTTGAAGTTGTGCCTGTGCTGAGTGTTGTACTACAACGACATCATCCAGATGCAGAGCAGTAGTTCAGCCAGCAGCTGCTTGGAGGCCTCCACCGTTAAGGATTACAGCTGGGCTGGGGGCTGCCCCCCTCCTTGCACTGCTCCAGGAATTCAGTAAACAGGTCCGTCTGTGCCTCGGAAAGCAGACACTCCAGCACGTGCAGGGCCAGTGTGTACGAAGCTGTCTGCCGGTTTCCTGTGGGTCTTCTGGCTGGGGCTGTGGATGCTTCCCTCCAAACGCAAGAAGGACGAGTTGCCATCACTGCAGGGGTCCGCCTGTCGGCATGTGGAAGCTTTGTCCTGGGCTGGGGTCTAGGCGGACCTCTGCACGCTGCGATGGAATAAGTGGCTGGAGCAACAGGAAGCTGCTGACGAATCTCCCTCCAGAACAGCTTCTTCCTGGTCTTCTCCTCCCGCCCCGCCATCTCTGATCTACGCAAACCCGAGGGGGGCGCGGGTGGGGTTAGCGGAGTGGCGGCTTGCTACATGATTGCAGGGAAGGGAGAAAGTCGGGAGGTAGGAGGAGGGGAGCCGCCTCTCCCGCACAAGGCGCCTGTAGGCACGTGCCTACAGTGCCTTATGGTAAATCCGGCCCTGTACCATCGTTAGTCTAATGTCCCTAACACAGTCTAAGGCGAATGTTGTTTCTTTAGGGATTTGATAAAACATCAGAGTGTGTGGACGCAACTCAAACAAAAGTGTGAAGAACTCTAAAATTCTATGCAGACAGTAATAGCAACAATATGAAGAGTTCCAAAAAGATTAATCTAAGTTTATTCATGTGTACAATCATAAAATCAAACTTTAAAACAATCAAAATTCATAGAAAAAAACACACATGCTCCATGAAGCAAATATACATGGAGTTTCTATTTAAGTTAAGATAAATCAAAGTTGGTTCAAACCATAAAATCCTATACAATAAAATGCAAGTGTCCCTGCGTCATCAACTGAATGGTTGTGTGTCCCTGGCTTTTTTGTACCTAGCATGTGCGCAGCCAGGGCAGTTAGGACACAGGGCCGGATCTGACAGTTTTGTCAGAATTCTAGCGGTTTATTTATACAGGAAACACTGTCATATGTGTATGTTTTAAGTTTTAGGACCTGTTTCCACTACACACAGATTGGATGCAGAATGGATGCAGAAAAATTGACTCCAATGAATGTCTATGGTCCTGTTTTCACTAAACGTGATTTTTCTGATTCAGATTTTCCCATAGACATTCATTGGAGTCAGTTTTTCTGCATCCATTCTGCATCCAATCTGCGTGTAGTTTCATTGTAAACTGTAAAGTTAGAGTACTTTTTTAAAATATTGCTCTGAGACTTCTCAGCATATTCCAGGCTGTGAAGCTTATAAGATTATTCTAGTTACAAGAAGCGAAAACATATTGTACAAAGCATCTTTCAAATGTCATGGTTATAGATAAACGTACTGTGTGAAGACTGAAAACAAGTTTAAAGTCACATTACTGCAGCAATCATATATATACATTTTCTCAATTATTACATATAAATATTATTAATCTAAATATTAATAATCAATACAGTCCTTCCAAAGAAAGAAATAATTATTGTTAAACCCTATATAATATAATTTAATTGTAACGATCGGTGTCAGCACACAGAGAGAATCTGATTGTTGATGATCTGCAGAATCATCAACAATACAGATGTATACTTGATTATGGATGATCTGCAGAATCACCAATAATACAAGTATGACTAACCTCTGGACACCTAATGAGTAAAATGTATTGGATGAACTGGAGGCTATCTCCCGAGGAGCGGGAGATATAAGAGACTCGGCCAAGAGCCACCTGAGGGGCAGGTGATCCCGGGCAGTGCAGAAACTATCTCTTGATAGTGAGGACCTGGTAACCAGGGATAACAGTATTAGATGGTGAACTGTACTGCAGCCAGAGGGAGGGACCACTGGCTACTAACAGGCCGGACTCTCTGAAGAGCGTGATGGAATGGTGTCACTGCTAATACTGATAGACTGAGCACTCAGGGAGAGTGACAGCTAGGATAGTCGGGCAGGCCAGGTCAGCAACACACGAGCAGATGAGGTACAGAGACAGAAGACTGATTCGGTAACCGGTACAGGCAGGGTCTGGCAACAGGTAGTCAGATATGCAGAGGTACCGAATCAGAAAGCGAGAGAAAGGTCAACACAGCAAATAATCATAACATATAAATATAACAGGGTCCTAGAGTGGGGTGTGAGCTCCTTGATCGCGACACCCGGGAACTAGTCTAGAGTAACACAGTAATGACACAGAGTCCCTAAGCTTGGGTGTGAGGTCCTTGGTCACAACACCCTGGAACTGGTCTAAAGTATAACACAGCAATGACACAGTATCTCTAAGCTTGGGTGTGAGGTCCGTGGTCTCAACACCCTGGAACTGGTCTAAAGTATAACACAGCAATGACACAGTATCCCTAATCTTGGGAAAGAGGTCCCTGGTCTCAACACCCTGGAACAGTTCTAACATATAATACAGCAATGACACAGTTTCCCTAAGCTTGGGTGTGAGGTCCGTGGTCTCAATAACCTGGAACTGGTCTAAAGTATAACACAGCAATGACACAGTATCCCTAAGCTTGGGTGTGAGGTCCGTGGTCTCAACACCTAGGAACTGGTCTAACATATAACACAAACGTATTCTAACGAAGTGTGAATCCCCAGGTCCTCCTGGTTCTAACACACTGTGGGATCTGACTGGACTGAGTGCTCACATGTAAGTATTCGCAACGGCAGACAACCAGCAACTGACAGGCAAGAAGTATATATAGAGCAGCGCTCCTCAGCGCCGCCCAGCCCCACTTAGCCAATCACCTACTATGCTGGGATTAGCTGATCGTCCTGATCAGCTGATCCCTCTCCTATTGGTATAAAGGCCCTGCCTCCTAGCGCGCGCATAGCTCTCCATCTGTGTGCACTACTGGGCTCAGACACACCAGACGCACGCTGCTGTGCGGAAAACCGCCGGCCTGAACGCGGAGACAGCCGCCCCGCTGTCAGGCCGTGGCGGTGTCTCCTCAATCCATTACATTAATACTTTGAAAGTGAGAGACCACTCAGCGACTGCGTGAACGTATCTCCTCACATAAATCGCCCATTAGGACCAAGAATATGTCCCAATCTGTCTCGGCCCATTTCACCCAGTTCCGCCACTCTATACCACAGCTCCGTGTGCAAGTTATAGATGGGGTTCCTGTTCATTTTAGAGGAAATAGGGAAAAGGAATTACTTAGGCGGGAGGCGGGTTGGATTAGGAGGTTGGGTACCCTGGGAGGGGGCGGTCTCAACCGGGATTATGACCTTTCTTTTTGCATTTAAACTTTTATATCCTATTTGAGTATAAGATTCATTGATATATTGTGCCCTCACATGTTCTTGTGCGGTCTGCTATGCTGCGTCGGCGGTGTGCTGACTGCCGAGTCCAGCTATGTGTGTTTCCCTTGTGGTTACACTTTGAGTATTTTGGGGGTTGCTACTTTTTGATGTGCAGGTCTCTTTATTGTTATTGTATTTTTTACATCTAATACAATGATCTATCTATAAGGGTGGTTATCTCTCATGGCACACTCAGCCTTACTTTACCACAGCACTAGCATTTTTTCGCTTTTGGTCATCATTTGATGATTTATGGTGCTGACTTTGTCAGCATGTTCTGCATTATATGCGTTTTATGCGCCAGTTTACGTATTTTTGCATTCGGTATAGCGGCTATTATATATGGTTCTGTATTTGATTTTATGCGTACGTTTTTTTCGCGTTTTTCGCGTTTTTGGCGCATGGTTTGGACATTTTTACGCACGGAGGCCTTTTTGTACGCGTACGCTTTTACGCATTGTTCGGACGCTTTTACGCCTGAATGCTATTGAGAATCTTATGCGTACGTTTTTACGCATTGCTAGGACGCTTTTACGCATGGAAACGGATGACGTCATTCGATCCGTTTTTCAGCAGTACGCTTCTCGCATTGCCCCCTGGGAGATTGGGAGGAGCGTTATGACATTGCTGTGGTTTCCCATCAGGTCCTCCTGACTTGGTAAGTGCTGATTGGCCATTGGGGTTATGACACTTTTCAAATCATGCTGTGATAACGGCTGCTGATTTACATATCTGTTTCCCATCAGGTCCTCTCATTATGCTTTGCCCTGTGATTGGATATTCATGCTTTTTTGTATTGTGATGTTATCTGATTGGTCCATGTGACCCTACTGAAACTGTATATAAATGCCTTTGTGTTTGTTATCTCTTTTGAGTGAGCCTATACAGCTTGAGGAAGGAGCTTGTCTCCGAAACAGCGTCTGTCGCTGTCCCTGGGCGCTATCTTTATGCAATAAAGAGCTTGAATACATCCACGTGGTGCTGCTGATCTCTTCTATCGATATTAATACTTTGAAATACATTTAAATGCTGGAATCTGCAGTGAAAGTTTCAAAACACATTAGATGTGTTCCACAAAGTTGTTATGACTATGAATGTCCTTTAGAATGTAAACAACTTTACAAGGTTTTTTCTATTGTCCCGTATTTAGGACAATTATGCCACCTGGCGGTTTCATAGTCTTATAGAATTAATATTATTAATACAGCTGGTTAATTACATGATTTAATAGCGACCTCTGTTGGTGGAATTACTACATTTATTTGTTCATAAAGAAAGGCAAATATATAGAACCTGATTTTACATTATTAAGATTTAATATGCAATTATATCTTATATGATTGTTTTAAGAAGAATTATATAATACATTTTATATTTAAATAGAGTATAAAGTATATTAGAAGCCCTGTATGTTTCAATAAGCCTTAAATTGCTGAAGATGCTTTACAGTGTTACAGTGTCAACCTGACCAATCTTATGTCTGGGAAAGTACAGACGCATTCCAAACTAATTAGCAGAAGGACACATTATCAGAAATGCGTCATAAATGACATTGTTTAATGTTTGAAAGTCCCAATGTCTGGGTCAAATAAGTCAACCAGCAGACAAGATTGCTGGTGACGTTCGCTTTTAATTAACTGCATCAGAAATGACCTATTAATCAAATGTCAAAATGTCTAACACTTCAAATGACGTTAATTCTCACAAGATAAGGTAATTAAGGAGTTTATAAACAAAAATGTTATGGTTATTTTAAATGTCAAAGATAGCGAGCTACGCACAAAAGTTTCAGCCAATCAGAACCTGGAATTTAGGGAAATTCCAGATTAGGCAGCCATATTGCATCCAATCACTATAAAAGTAGGAGCTGAAAGCTCATAGTTTGCACTAGCCAACCAATTTCCTGAGAAGACAAACGAGGCAGAAGCTACCTTCCCACACGTGGTTCTAGATCAGGCATGGGCAAACTCGGCCCTCCAGCTGTTACGGAACTACAAGTCCCACAATGCATTTGCATGACTGTGGCTGTCAGACTCCTGCAATGCATTGTGGGACTTGTAGTTCCTTAACAGCTGGAGGGTCAAGTTTGCCCATGCCTGTTCTAGATGCTGAAGAGATGACAGAGAAGGGGTAATATGCTTAATATTCTGGTGATTTACTTTATTAATTTTTCAGTATTAAGTTTTGTTAAGATGTTAGCAAGAAGTTTTTTAGAAGCTATTTTTATGCTATATCTTTAAGAAGATTACTACAAGTTTTACACAGCTACTATATACACAGCTATTAATACAGATGAGACTACTTTTGATCTTATTCTAAATAACACAACTGTTATATTCTTTTTTGAATGTGCTTAGAAGATTGATGATCAGTTGGCTCTAAAGCCTTAATAAGATGGAATACTGTTAGAAGGAAACACTACTTGGAACTGTTCATATTTTGTATATATGCTGTATGATAAGCAAATACAATTTTTTATATAAAATCATATAGTGAGTGCTCTGATTCATTTCAAGGCATACCGTCAATCTATAATTACTGTTATAGAGGGTTCAGACCCCTCTATGCTGGATTTATATGATGGCAACGCTTTAAAGGCTGGTCTTTGAGTTAGCAATGATGAAAAAGGCAAGAACTGCTCAGGTTTTTGACAGTTTGCTGTGTGTGGTTCACAGAGGTTCTCATTGCATTGTGGGAAATAACAGCTTTTTCCAACTGCCAAGCAAGCATACTTCAGACAGTGGTGGGAACAAGCAAGCGGGACACGTATGTGCACGCATTGCAGGGGGTAGCGGCTGTGACCTAGCGCCCGTTTTTTAACGGCGGGCCTTTTTACTAGTAATAGATAAAATGAGTCCTCAGATGCAGGGTCGTAACTAGAAATCACTGGGACCCCAGCACACTGAATAGGGACTGTCTACAAAACTTTATATGATTCATTATCAGTGGCTGAGCAGATGCAGTCATTAGAACAAAAAGTGTTTTCTCTCCTTGCCCTTAGTTGTCAGTCTCTCAGGATGGGCCCCCTGTGGCTTTTGGGCCCCCCTGCGGATGCATCCATTTCAGGGTCTATACTTACGCCCCTGCTCAGGTGAAAAAGACTGGTCCCTTGTAAATTGTGCATTTGCAAAGTACATAGGGGTACATCTGCATGTGCAGATATTTGTACTTAATAAGAATTCCTTAAATTCCTTTTTTTGTATAGCGCTTTTCTCCTGTCAGATTCAAAGCGCTTGCGCGGCAGCCACCAGGGGGTACTCAGTAGGCAGTAGCAGTGTTAGGGAGTCTTGCCCAACGAACTCCTTACTGAATAGGTGCTGGCTTACTGAATAGGAAGAGCCAGGAACCCAGGACTCCTACGTCAGAGGCAGAGCCCTTAGAATTTCCATAAATTGTAATGAATATTTTATTTCCAAAGAGGTTATCATGCTGTGGGTAATCTTTTAGAGCAGAGATGAAGTTATTAGTTTAATGCTGGGTACACACATTATGTTTTTCCGCTCGATTTTCCCACCCAATCGTTTTTTCTGCTTGATTTTGCACTCGATTCTGCACTGGATTCTCTTATCATCGTTTTTTTTCTTATCTATTTCCATTCACTTCTATAAGAAATCGAGCGCAGAATCGATCGGAAGGAATATCGAACATGCTGGATATTATCTATCGGATCCATGTATCAAGTGGAAAACCGTGTGTACCCAGAATTACGTTGGTGGTTAATAAGATTTGTAAACAAAAGCATAACTACAAATCAAGTGGTCACCAGTAAAATATTACTAAATTCAGCCCCACCCTGAGCAGAGAGCCCATCTGCTGGGCATTCAAAAGTGTTATGTCCACCTTGACCCTCCTACTGGGCAGTTTCTAGGCTAAAGTGCACCCAGGGCTAGGGTGTAAAAATTGTGCCCCTCTGTGTACTACGCCCCCAGTATAGGTAGCTAGGTATGGCTGCCCTTAGTATAGGTAACCAGGCATAGGTGTCCATAGTATAGGTATCCAGACATAGGTGCCCCCTGCATAGGTAACCAGGCATAAGTGCCCCCAGTATAGGTAGCTAGCTATAGGTGCCCCCAGTATAGGTTAGCCAGGCATAGGTGCCCCCAGTATAGGAAGCCACCTGTAGGTGCCCCAGTATAGGTAGCTATCTGTAGTAGAGTTGGGCCGAACCTCCGATTTTAGGTTCGCGAACTTCCGCGGAAGGTTCGGTTCGCGTTAAAGTTCGCGAACCGCAATAGACTTCAATGGGGATGCGAAGTTTGAAAAAAAAAAATAATTAAGCTGGCTACAAAAGTGATGGAAAAGATGTTTCAAGGGGTCTAACACCTGGAGGGGGGCATGGCGGAGTGGGATACATGCCAAAAGTCCCGGGGAAAAATCTGGATTTGACGCAAAGCAGCGTTTTAAGGGCAGAAATCACATTGAATGCTAAATGACAGGCCTAAAGTGCTTTCAAACATCTTGCATGTGTATACATCAATCAGGTAGTGTAATTAAGGTACTGCTTCACACTGACACACCAAACTCACCGTGTAACGCACCGCAAACAGCTGTTTGTGTAGTGATGGCCGTGCTGGACTGGTGCGCACCATGGCGAGAGTGCAGGTTTTGGTGGCTTTACAGCCCATATGGTTGCCTGGCTGATGTAGCTGAATGACAGAACAGTGACTGTCCAGCTGATCAAATTTGGTCTGACCACAATGAGGCAACGACCTTATTATCGTGGGTGTGCCCCCCGAGACACTCATCTAGGCGCCGGTCATTGCTTCATTGTGATACGCAAGCCCCTTCACCACGGCAAGGTAATGATCACGAAGGGGAATGGGCGCATGTACATGCCTTTTCTTTTGTTGTTGCAGCTGCCCGCAGTGCAGCCAGGAAAATTAGGCAGTCATGTACACGCACCAAAAAAATTATTACAGCGGCCGCTGCTAGCAGCGGCCTAAAAAATTCAGCAATCCGCCTGGAGTCCCGGACCCTATTGGTGGTGGCAGAGAAGGTAGTCAAGCGGCCTGCAGGCAGACATGCTGTGTGGAGGGACTGGGAGCGACTTAGTCTTCTTGGGGCAGGCCAGGCAGCCAGTCACACGGCGTGCAGGCAGAGATGCTGTGTGTGCGGGGACTGACTTAGTCTTGGGGCGGGCAGCAGCCCTCCGGGATCCATGCCTCATTCATTTTGATAAAGGTGAGGTACTTAACACTTTTGTGACTTAGGCGACTTCTCTTCTCTGTGACAATGCCTCCAGCTGCGCTGAAGGTCCTTTCTGACAGGACGCTTGCGGCAGGGCAGGAGAGAAGTTGGATGGCAAATTGGGACAGCTCTGGCCACAGGTCAAGCCTGCGCACCCAGTAGTTCAAGGGTTCCTCATCGCTGTTCACAGCAGTGTCTACATCCACACTTAAGGCCAGGTAGTCGGCTACCTGCCGTTCCAGGCGTTGGTGGAGGGTGGATCCGGAAGGGCTACGGCGAGGCGTTGGACTAAAGAACGTCCGCATGTCCGACATCACCATGAGATCGCTGGAGCGTCCTGTCTTTGACTGCGTGGACACGGAAGGAGGATTAGTGGCAGTGGTACCTTGCTGGCGTTGTGCCATCACATCACCCTTAAAGGCATTGTAAAGCATAGTTGACAGCTGGTTCTGCATGTGCTGCATCCTTTCCACCTTCCGGTGAGTTGGTAACAGGTCCGCCACTTTGTGCCTGTACCGAGGGTCTAGTAGTGTGGCCACCCAGTACAGCTCATTCCCCTTGAGGTTTTTTATACGGGGGTCCCTCAACAGGCAGGACAGCATAAAAGACGACATCTGCACAAAGTCGGATCCAGTACCCTCCATCTCCTCTTGCTCTTCCTCAGTGACGTCAGGTAAGTCAACCTCCTCCCCCCAGCCGCGAACAATACCACGGGAAGGTTGAGCAGCACAAGCCCCTTGCGATGCCTGCTGAGGTTGTTCTCCTGCCGCTGTCCCCTCCTCCTCCTCCTCCTCCCCCAAAGAAACACCTTGCTCATCATCCTCTGAGTCTGACTCGTCTTCTGCACACGACTTCTCTTCTTCCTCCTCCTCCCCCCTCTGTGCTGCCGCAGGTGTTGAGGAAACAGCTGGGTCTGATGAAAATTGGTCCCATGCCTGTTCCTGCCGTAACGGTTCCTGGTCACGCTCATTCACAGCTTCATCCACCACTCTACGCACAGCACGCTCCAAGAAGTAAGCGTAGGGAATTAAGTCGCTGATGGTGCCCTAACTGCGGCTCACCAGGTTGGTCACCTCCTCAAACGGCCGCATGAGCCTGCATGCATTTTCCATCAGTGTCCAGTTGTCGGGCCAGAACATCCCCATCTTCCCAGACTGTTTCATTCTACTGTAGTTGTAGAGGTAGTGGGTCACGGCTTTCTTCTGTTCTAGCAGGCGGGAGAACATGAGCAGGGTCGAGTTCCAGCGAGTCGGGCTATCGCAAATGAGGCGTCTCACCGGCATGTTGTTTTTGCGCTGAATTTCCGCAAAGCGTGCCATGGCTGTGTAAGACCGCCTCAAATGCCCACAGAACTTCCTGGCCTGCTTCAGGACATTCGCTAAGCCAGGGTACTTTGCCACAAATCTTTGAACCACTAGATTCATGACATGTGCCATGCAGGGTATGTGTGTCAGCTTCCCCATATGCAAAGCGGCAAGCAGATTGCTGCCGTTGTCGCACACCACGTTGCCTATCTCCAGGTGGTGCGGGGTCAGCCACTTATCCACCTGTTTCTTAAGAGCAGCCAGGAGAGCTGCTCCAGTGTGACTCTCCGCTTTGAGACAAGACATGTCTAAGATGGCGTGACACCGTCTTACCTGGCATGCAGCATAGGCCCTGCGGAGCTGGGGCTGTGTAGCTGGAGAGGAGAACTGCCACTCAGCCAAGGAGGAGGAGGACAGCGAAGAGCATGTAGCAGGAGGAGAGGAGGTGGCAGGAGGCCTGCCTGCAAGCCGTGAAGGTGTCACAATTTGGTCCGCTGCGCCCTGCTTGCCATCGTTCACCACCAGGTTCACCCAATGGGCTGTGTAGGTAATGTAGCGGCCCTGCCCGTGCTTGGCAGACCAGGCATCCGTGGTCAGGTGTACCCTTGACCCAACGCTCTTCGCAAGAGATGACACCACTTGCCTCTCAACTTCACGGTGCAGTTGGGGTATGGCCTTTCTCGAAAAATAAGTGCGGCCTGGCATCTTCCACTGCGGTGTTCCGATGGCCACAAATTTACGGAAGGCCTCAGAGTCCACCAGCCGGTATGGTAACAGCTGCCGAGCTAACAGTTCCGCCACGCCAGCTGTCAGACGCCGGGCAAGGGGGTGACTGGCCGAAATTGGCTTCTTCCGCTCAAACATTTCCTTCACGGACACCTGACTGCTGCTGTGGGCAGAGGAGCAGGAACCGCTCAAGGGCAGAGGCGGAGTGGAGGAGGGTGCCTGTGAAGGTGGAAGGGAGAAAGCGGCAGAAGCAGATAATGCACCTGATGGAGGAGGAAGAGGAGAAGGAGGGTGGCTTTGCTTTTGTGTGCTGCTGCTGCTTTTGCTCAGGTGGCCATCCCATTGCTGTTTGTGCCTTTTCTCCAGGTGCCTTCGTAAGGCACTTGTCCCTACGTGAGTGTTGGCCTTTCCACGGCTCAATTTTTGTTGGCAGAGCGAACAGATGGCTTTGGTCCGATCTGAGGCACACACATTAAAAAATTTCCACACCGCTGAGCCACCCTGGGATGTGGGCACTATGGGGACCTCAGCAGCTGATGCTGAAGGGCAAGTTGGCTGGCTGTACATAGGTGGCGATACATGGTGCCGGACTCTGCCACCAGCTGTTTCTGACGAAGAGCTGCCCCAGCTTCTTTCAGCAACTTCTCTCCTCCTACTACTCTCTGACTCCCCCTCTGAACTGTCCCCCTCTTCATCTCCTCTATTGGGAACATACAGAGGATCCCTATCATCGTCATCATCGTAATCATCCTGCCCAGCTTCGCTTGCCTCAGACAAATCCAAACATGCACCATCAGTAGGTCCTTCATCCTCCTTACACGTTACATCCATAGTGTTGCCGGGTAACTCAAATATATGAGCTGGTGAAAATTCATCTGGCTGTAACAACAATGGCTGTGCATCAGTGATTTCAACACTAAATAATTCTTGCGAAGTGTCAAATGCAGCGGAAGTGGTGCTAGTAGTAGCGCTGGTGGCTGAGCAAGATGAGGTGTTCTGTGTCGCTAAATACTCAACCACGTCCTGACAATCTTGGGAGGTGATGGGACGTGCCTTCTTCCGAGCACTGTACTGTGGGCCAGGTCCACACGAAATTACATTTACACGACCTCGCGCAGATCTGCCGGGTGGCCTTCCTCTGGCTCTGGCACTACCTCTTCCTCTACCTGTTTTGTCCATATCGGGTATGCACGGAGTGGTATATCACACTGCGTGCACTCACGTAGGTAGGTGGGTTCACTTAACTGCACAGGTATGCGCACTGATGCGGTGGGTTCACTGAACAGAACAGGTATACAGTGGCGGGTTGACAGAACAGGTATGCAGTGGCAGGTTCACTGAACACAACAGGTATGCAGTGGCAGGTTCACTGAACACAACAGGTATGCAGTGGCGGGTTCACTGAACAGGTATATAGTGGCGGGTTCACTGAACAGAACAGGTATGCAGTGGCGGGTTCACTAAACAGAACAGGTATACAGTGGCGGGTTCACTAAACAGAACAGGTATACAGTGGCGGGTTCACAGAACAGGTATGCAGTGGCAGGTTCACTGAACACAACGGGTATGCAGTGGCGGGTTCACTGAACAGGTATACAGTGGCGGGTCCACTGAACAGAACAGGTATGCAGTGGCGGGTTCACTAAACAGAACAGGTATACAGTGACGGGTTCACAGAACAGGTGTGCAGTGGCAGGTTCACTGAACACAACAGGTATGCAGTGGCGGGTTCACTGAACAGGTATACAGTGGCGGGTCCACTGAACAGAACAGGTATGCAGTGGCGGGTTCACTGAACAGGTATACAGTGGCGGGTCCACTGAACAGAACAGGTATGCAGTGGCGGGTTCACTGAACAGGTATACAGTGGCGGGTCCACTGAACAGAACAGGTATGCAGTGGCGGGTTCACTAAACAGAACAGGTATACAGTGGGCGGGTTCACTAAACAGAACAGGTATACAGTGGCGGGTTCACAGAACAGGTATGCAGTGGCAGGTTCACTGAACACAACAGGTATGCAGTGGCGGGTTCACTGAACAGGTATACAGTGGCGGGTCCACTGAACAGAACAGGTATGCAGTGGCGGGTTCACTGAACAGGTATACAGTGGCGGGTCCACTGAACAGAACAGGTATGCAGTGGCGGGTTCACTAAACAGAACAGGTATACAGTGGGCGGGTTCACTAAACAGAACAGGTATACAGTGGCGGGTTCACAGAACAGGTATGCAGTGGCAGGTTCACTGAACACAACAGGTATGCAGTGGCGGGTTCACTGAACAGGTATACAGTGGCGGGTCCACTGAACAGAACAGGTATGCAGTGGCGGGTTCACTGAACAGGTATACAGTGGCGGGTCCACTGAACAGAACAGGTATGCAGTGGCGGGTTCACTAAACAGAACAGGTATACAGTGGCGGGTTCACTAAACAGAACAGGTATACAGTGGCGGGTTCACTAAACAGAACAGGTATACAGTGGCGGGTTCACAGCACAGGTATGCAGTGGTGGGTTCAATGAACAGGTATACAGTGGCGGGTCCACTGAACAGAACAGGTATGCAGTGGCAGGTTCACTGAACAGGTATACAGTGGCGGGTCCACTGAACAGAACAGGTATGCAGTGGCGGGTTCACTGAACAGGTATGCAGTGGTGGGTTCACAGAACAGGTATGCAGTGGTGGGTTCACAGCACAGGTATGCAGTGGTGGGTTCAATGAACAGGTATACAGTGGCGTGTCCACTGAACAGAACAGGTATACAGTGGCGGGTTCACTAAACAGAACAGGTATACAGTGGCGGGTTCACTAAACAGAACAGGTATACAGTGGCGGGTTCACAGCACAGGTATGCAGTGGTGGGTTCAATGAACAGGTATACAGTGGCGGGTCCACTGAACAGAACAGGTATGCAGTGGCAGGTTCACTGAACAGGTATACAGTGGCGGGTCCACTGAACAGAACAGGTATGCAGTGGCGGGTTCACTGAACAGGTATGCAGTGGTGGGTTCACAGAACAGGTATGCAGTGGTGGGTTCACAGCACAGGTATGCAGTGGTGGGTTCACTGAACAGGTATGCAGTGGTGGGTTCACAGCACAGGTATGCAGTGGTGGGTTCAATGAACAGGTATACAGTGGCGGGTCCACTGAACAGAACAGGTATGCAGTGGCAGGTTCACTGAACAGGTATGCAGTGGTGGGTTCACAGCACAGGTATGCAGTGGTGGGTTCACAGAACAGGTATGCAGTGGTGGGTTCACAGCACAGGTATGCAGTGGTGGGTTCAATGAACAGGTATACAGTGGCGGGTCCACTGAACAGAACAGGTATGCAGTGGCAGGTTCACTGAACAGGTATGCAGTGGTGGGTTCACAGCACAGGTATGCAGTGGTGGGTTCACTGAACAGGTATGCAGTGGTGGGTTCACAGCACAGGTATGCAGTGGTGGGTTCACAGCACAGGTATGCAGTGGTGGGTTCACAGCACAGGTATGCAGTGGTGGGTTCACAGAACAGGTATGCAGCCAGACAGGAACAAGTTAAGCCTAACTAATCTTTCCCTGAGAGACAGTCTGCAGCAGCTCGCCCTACTCTCACTAACGCAGGCAGCACACGAGTGACCGTAATGGCCGCCGCTGCCTGCCTTATATAAGGGGGGGTGGGGCTCCAGGGGCTAGTGTAGCCTAATTGGCTACACTGGGCCTGCTGACTGTGATGTAGAGGGTCAAAGTTGACCCTCCATGTGCATTATGGGGCGAACCGAACTTCCGCAAAGGTTCGCCTGCGGGACGCGAACGCGAACCACTGAAGTTCGCATGAAACCGTTCGCAGGCGAACCGTTCGGCCCAACTCTAATCTGTAGGTGCCCCAGTATAGGTTAGCCAGGCATAGATGCTCCCAGTATAGTTTAGCCAGGCATAGGTGCCCCTAGTACAGGTAGCTAGCTGTAGATGCCTGCCAGTATAGGTAGCTATCTATAGGTGTCCCCACTATAGGTTAACCAGGCATAGGTGCCCCAGTATAGGTTAGCCAGGCATAGCATAGGTGTCCCAGTATAGGTAGCTAGCTATAGGTGTCCCCAGTATAGGTAGCTAGCTATAGGTGCCTCCAGTATAGGTTAACCAGGCATAAATACTCCAGTATAGGTAGCTAGCTATAGGTGCCCCCAGTATAGGTTAACTAGCTATAGGAACTCCCAGTATAGGTTAGCTAGTTATAGGAAACCCCAGTAATAAGTTAGCTAGGTATCAGTGCCCCCGTATAGGTGATGGAGGGGGAAGCCATGGCCAAACTTGGACTCAGTCGCAGGGAGAGGGGCCAACTTCTCCCTCCCTCACTCTCCCCGGGGCCCCCCTCCGTGCTCTCCCCTCCACTGCAGAGTATGCGTGCAACATAAGCCTCTAAACACACAACTTACCTCCTTCCCAGCACCAAGTAATTTTCACTTGAGCCGGGCTTTTATGTCTGCTGTAGCTTATACTCCCACTACTTCCTGATTAGCAGGAAGTAGAAAGAGTAAGCAGCACTGCAGACAGCAGACAGAGGAGCCCGGCTCAAGTGAACATCGTTAGGAACCGGGAAGGAGGTGAGTTGTGTGTTTAGAGGCTTCTATTGTGCACATACTTTGCAGTAGAGGGGAGAGCACGGAGGCGGGCCCCAGGGAGAACAAGGGAGAGAGAAGTCGGGCCCCCCTCCCTGCAGCTGAGTCCAAGTGTGGCCGCGGCTCCCCCTCCATCACTGTGGAGACCCGCCTGGTCTGCACCTAGAAATGGGATTACACTCCTATAACAATGGTGGCCACTCACAAATGGTTTGTGGCTACCATGACACCCCTCCTTTCCCATATAAATACACAAGTCACACCAGTATAACCAAGTCCCCCATATATAGCAAAGTCTTCCCCAGAGGAGTGGCAACAGAAGATTGATGCATGGAGAAGGCAGATGCAGATGAGGGAAGAGAGACCACATGCCAGGCAGATAGGTACAATAACACCTGCCAACCAGCACTTCGCTGCATACATATCACTGGAGCCACCTGGCAGAGCTCTAGGCTGGAGGTCCTGTACCAGAGGGAAGGCAAGTAAGAAGTAGGGATTACCTTTTTCCCTGGGCCCACCTGTGACTGCAGGGACTGAACTCCAGTAGTTACTCCTCAGTTCCCAAACTACGACTCCTTGCTATTGAGAAAAAAAACAACAACTTCATGTAACAACAACCATAATTTAAAAAGTAAAGACCAAAAACAGTTGAATTGCTCTATATATATATATATATATATATATATATATATATATATATATATATATATATATATAGCCATTCAACTGTATATATGTATGTGTGTGTGTGTGTACAGGATCTTCTCAAAAAAATAGCATATTGTGATAAAGTTCATTCTTTTCTGTAATGTACTGATAACCATTAGACTTTCATATATTTTAGATTCAAATACACACAACTGAAGTAGTTCAAGCCTTTTATTGTTTTAATATTGATGATTTTGGCATACAGCTCATGAAAACCCAAACTTCCTATCTCAAAAAATTAGCATATTTCATCCGACAAATAAAAGAAAAGTGTTTTTAAAACAAAAAAAGTCAACCTTCAAATAATTATGTTCAGTTATGCACTCAATACTTGGTCGGGAATCCTTTTGCAGAAATGACTGCTTCAATGCGGTGTGGCATGGAGGCAATCAGCCCGTGGCACTGCTCAGGTGTTATGGAGGCCCAGGATGCTTCAATAGCGGCCTTAAGCTCATCCAGAGTGTTGTGTCTTGCGTCTCTCAACTTTCTCTTCACAATATCCCACAGATTCTCTATGGGGTTCAGGTCAGGAGAGTTGGCAGGCCAATTGAGCACAGTAATACCATGGTCAGTAAACCATTTACCAGCGGTTTTGGCACTGTGAGCAGGTGCCAGGCCGTGCTGAAAAATGAAATCTTCATCTCCATAAAGCTTTTCAGCAGATGGAAGCATGAACCCACTTTTGAACCAGAAACAGCGGCAGAAGCGCCTGACCTGGGCTACAGAGAAGCAGCACTGGACTGTTGCTCAGTGGTCCAAAGTACTTTTTTTGGATGAAAGCAACCTTTACATGTCATTTGGAAATCAGGTGCCAGAGTCTGGAGGAAGACTGGGGAGAGGGAAATGCCAAAATGCCTGAAGTCCAGTGTCAAGTACCCACAGTCAGTGATGGTCTGGGTGCCATGTCAGCTGCTGGTGTTGGTCCACTGTGTTTTATCAAAGGCAGGGTCAATACAGCTAGCTATCAGGAGATTTTGGAGCACTTCATGCTTCCATCTGCTGAAAAGCTTTATGGAGATGAAGATTTCATTTTCCAGCACGACCTGGCACCTGCTCACAGTGCCAATACCACTGGTAAATGGTTTACTGACCATGGTATTACTGTGCTCAATTGGCCTGCCAACTCTCCTGACCCTAACCCTATAGAGAATCTGTGGGATATTGTGAAGAGAAAGTTGAGAGACGCAAGACCCAACATCCTGGATGAGCTTAAGGCTGCTATCGAAGCATCCTGGGCCTCCACTGAGCAGTGCCACAGGCTGATTGCCTCCATGCCACGCCGCATTGAAGCAGTCATTTCTGCAAAAGGATTCCCGGCCAAGTATTGAGTGCATAACTGAACATAATTATTTGAAGGTTGACTTTTTTTGTTTTAAAAACACTTTTCTTTTATTTGTCGGATGAAATATGCTAATTTTTTGAGATAGGAAGTTTGGGTTTTCATGAGCTGTATGCCAAAATCATCAATATTAAAACAATAAAAGGCTTGAACTACTTCAGTTGTGTGTATTTGAATCTAAAATATATGAAAGTCTAATGTTTATCAGTACATTACAGAAAAGAATGAACAATATGCTAATTTTTTTTAGAAGATCCTGTATATATATATATATATGTAGTCTATGCACTGTGAACATACAAAGTTTACATCTGGTACATTGTAGTGTTTAGAACAGATCCACATTTATATTTATAGTAGCACCTGCATCTTTCTCCTCATGCTGATGCCTTGCAAGTGCATCCTCAGCGTTGTGTTCTCCCCTCCAGTCTTGTGCTCTCCCCTTCATGCAAATATGTCTGTGAAATCCTGCACATGCTCTGGACAGATTATGGGCTGGACTGATGACATTATAAGAGCCACACTTGTTTTGGTACAGCACTTAGAGAAGAAATGAGAAACAGAGCAGAGTGATAATAAAGAAAATAAATCTGAGACAGCATGCTATAATTCTTATCCCAGATGACTGCCTTCCTGGATTAGATTACCTCCCTTTTCAGTGTGGGTTGGGAGCAGGGCATGGGGGTGCAGTCATGGATTTCATGCGCATATGTGGAATACCGACCCCGGGGGGGGTCATACTTTATTTTGTTATTAGGTGTAAAGCAAACTGTAATTTATAATGTAGGTACTCTTTAATCTAACTGAGTTGGACCAAGACTGCCAACTTACTGCACACCAGGGCAGTTTTTAGGCTAAATTGCACCCAGGGCGGGGGTGTAAAAATGTCATCCCACCCCTGTGGACTCGCGAACCCTTACTCTTTAGGGACAGCCACATGTCACAAGTAGATCTGCCTACTTACTAGTGACCAGCCGCTCATCCAGGAGGAAGCAGGAACCAGGAAAACACACAGGCAAAGAGAACCCGAAAGCTGACTCCTCCATGGGCACTGTGCACTGACAGCCTGCAGTACCGCTACAGTACATCAGGTGTCATGATGCGGTGGTGACGTGATGATGACTTGACGTTCAAAGCAGGCAGCCCAGGAGGAGTCAAGGAAGGTGATTGCACTGCTAATCTTATTTCTTCTTCCATTTGGAGGCATCGCGCATCACCAACTCCCTAGCGGTTATGTCCTTTTGCCTGCGCCCCCCTTCTTCTACTTGCTGGTCTGCGCCCAGGGCGATCGCCCTGCGTGCACTGCCCAAGAAACGGCCCATGATGCACACATTATATAAATGTAAGTGATTTTATTTTTAGATTTCATTTAAAGTAAAGTGGTCATTATTAATATTTAAAGCAGCACAGCCTGAAATCTTTAGCTTGTCCCTAACATTACATCTATAATCGTTCAACTTATATTAGTAAGTAAATCAGGTTCTGTACAGTATAGTATACAGAACACTCTCTGTTACTTGCGGGGGAATTTATTGAACAATAATTCAAGATATATGATGGAATGAAACAACTCTGACGGTTTGCAGTATAAGCAGACAGTAATCTGATACAGGGGTCTACGAGTGAAATATGATTTCTAGAGGGAGGCAGCTGCTTTGGCATGAAAGAGTTAACTTGCAATGTGTTCCTCCAGTTGGCAGAAGTCTTCAGCATGAGAGCTACAAAACTAGCGAGTGTAACAAGTGCTGTGACCACTCCCAGCGTTTTGCATCGTGTCCGCTCTCAAGAACTGTCAAAGCAGGTTGATTAACTTAATGAGCAACTTGCCATCTATGAGGACAGCGCTGTGTGTAGCTGGGCCACCAAGTGGGAGGTAAGACTTTCTTCCTCTTATTTATCAGACTGGCTGTGTAACCCTGATGAGCAGCATTATGGTGAATCAGGCTCTCATCTGTATGACAAGCACAGTTATGAGGGAAGTTTAGTGCTTGCTGGTGTCTATCAAATACCAGTAAAATCAATTGTGTTAGTTTGCTGAATCTGCCTGTCATATTGACTTCCATTGTCGCTAGCTGCAATCTCACTATCACAATAGCATTACATGAAGTGGTTTCTTTACCAGTCACTTCAGATTTTCATCTTCTGTACTGTATTTTCTTCTTCCAGTTATCAGATTAGCTATTCCCAGGTATCTCTTGTTCTGTTTTCCTAAGCTGAGGTCAGCCGGGAGATCTGACAGACAGTTCTTCTCTAAATAGTGTGCTATTCCTTCCCCCGCTGAGCATGTCAAATAATAGGTATTGCTCTCCCTTGTCCATCAGCATGGGGGGGAAAAGCATCAACTTCCGAAAATTGTACAGGCGGCATAGCATGGCAGAGAGCTGTGCGTCCAATCGCCCGCATGATGCTGCACTGAGTTCAATATTTTCCCTTCTTACTACAGACCAAGTAAGCTTTTCTTTTACATAGCCTGACAAAATAACAAAACTAATGTAAAGAACTGTTGTTTGGATTTGCACCTGCTATGTAGCTTGTGATTTACTGCACTTGGAAAAAAAAATCACTAGTTATGTATTTGGGCTCTATATTTCACTGCTGTTTCCGACTTTAAAAACGCAAGAACGCTGGCTCTCAAATGTAAATTGCGGGTAATGTACGCATTTCCACTAATGCGATCCGACTTTGATCCAGTTTGGTCTGATTGCAACTATCGAACCTGTTGAATTTTCTGAGTGTTTGCACATGTGTAGAAAAGTATAGTAGAGTTGGAAAATCTGAGATGAATTGTTGTGCAATGCGCTTTTCTTGAGATTCAACTATGAAAAGATGCAAAAAAAACAAAACATTTTTTTCCTAGTTAACCCACAAAAAAATGCAAAATGCAATCACAGCAACAAAAAGACAAAACACAGATAATCACAGAAAATACACGCATGCTGAAAAATGGTAAAAATCACTTTGAAGTCACACTGAGTTTGCAATAATGTAATGGAAATGAGTCCTTAAAAAAATTGCTGTATTTGTAAATACAGTGCACATTTTTTTATTCTGTGATAACCCTGTGGGGTTGATTTAAAACAAACCTGAAGTGGCAACTGTACCTATTATATCTTATCCTTTATAGGACTTTCCTGGAATGCCTTAATGGTATCTTAAATTTAAACATTAAAATCTTCATTTAAAGTTTTAACTGTCTCAGGTACATGAGGGTAATGCTGTTTTATGTTTCTGTAGCACCCATACAGACAAATCTTGATCTCTTGAACTCGTGACCTGTTCTCCTCACTCAGATGGGATTTTCTCAGCCACACAGAGTTTTACAACCTCTAATTACTTATTGATGAGCGTTGCACTACAGTCTGACTGCAGAGAAACTGTAATTTAGATCCCTGATTCTTAAATGTTACAGCGAGAAAAACAGCCTAGTTCTAAGTATGTCCTATACATACACATGTTTATCACACCATGTCACATGCCACTTCAGGTAACCTTTTAACAAAATATTCATGCAAAAAATATAATTGATAATTGTGTTTATATTACATATTTCACGAGAGCAGAAATTAGTTTTTGAATCCAACTGCTTCTAATTGGATGAAACCATTGTAAAGTCATTGAACTTCTTCTAAAAGTGTATATCCTGTACTCAAAAGGAAAAATAACCAGATCTTATTCAATCATCTCTATGACTGAAATATATTAACAAGTTGTGTAAAGCTCAACACACACCATACAATCTAGGTTGTTCAATCTTACCACTTTCATGTAGTGTAAGAGCCTATCCAATCAATCATTCAAGGTATTTTCAATCTGTTGGCCCTTATACTACATAGATTTGGTAAATCTGTACAACCAAGATTGTATGGTGTGTGTTGAGCTTTACACATACATAGCTCTGATAACTGCAATTTTTTTCATGGCACTGCACAATGTAAGCACTGCATATTTTATTGGGAAAGCTACCTTGCTTTTGCTCTCGGCTGTTAGTGAGATGGGAGTGATTACTGCATTTACAAATATTGAGCCAGACTCCCTACAGAAATGTAAACTCCCTTCTCTCTGTGGAATTAATTTGTTAGTGTAGTAAACCCAACAGAGCAGTAGAGGGGCAGGTGTGGAGGTTAGGCTATAGCTTCGTACACATGTTCAACAATTCTCAGCAGAAGAGGCTGGTGGTGGCTATCTTAGCCAATAGTGTAGCATGTGTGTGGTGTTTCCCGACCCTCTCGATGCATCAGCGGCTTATCCACAATGACAGATCAACTCGGCCAAGGACTTTGTTCTCTCCCTCTGACTGTCTGCTCCCCCTTTACAGCAACAGAAGGTATCGCTAGCCTGTAGGCTAATGACATATCTGTACAGAACTCAGCCCCAAATGTCACCTGAGTGACTGAGTCTTGATCTCTGCTGGGCAACATTCATTGTATGTCTGTACCCAGCGTTAGGTTTTGGAAAATTCAATTGATAGACTCGCACACCTATGGTAGAGCAGTGCTGGTGCTGGAACCTGTAGCAGCGATAATCCAACAGTCAAAAGAGGGATTCGCACACAGTCTTCAAGGAACAACGTGCTTTTATTGTTCCAATGTACACAAAATGGCATCAGGAATGGGTTAAAGTTGGAGATGAGGTTAGAGTTTGAATTCAGGAAGGGGTCAGCATTAGCAGGGATGTCTAGAGTTGGTGTCAGCATTTACACTAAGCCGTATATTGTTGCCATGGTTTTCAGAAGGTTTCCTAAACAATAAAATGTAAAAACTGTGAATTGAAATGGCATTCCGGTGCAGAATGACTTTTATAGTTGATGGTACATTTATTTTTAAATTTGAGTGTAAAAAAAAAACCCCAAAAACTTTTAAATTAAACACTAACAACTCCCCCAGTCTTTGCCCTTCCGTCCATAGTAAACATGGAATACTGTATGTTCTTACAGCATTTATTTCATCTATAGATTAGATCAGCCTTTCTCAACCTTTTTACCTTGGAGGAACCCTGTAAATAACTTTTGGATCTCAAGGAACCCCTGCAAACAATTTGTTGGTCTCAAGGAACCCCTACATGTATTTTTCAGGAGGCATGGTCTTAAAGTAGGTTAGGCTGCTAATTTCACTATCTCCTATTACACTGCCACTTATTATACTGTCTCCTGACCCCCCAATTTAGGCAATTTAGTGCTTCTTGTTACAGTACAACCTATTATAATGTGCTCTATTATACTTCCCCCACGATGGGGTAAAATGCCAAGGAACCCCTGCAGAGTCCTCAAGGAACCCTGGGGTTCCAGGGAACCCTGGTTGAGAAAGCCTGGATTAGATAATGTAGAAAAAAAAATACAGCGTACTGTATATATTTTTCCATTCTGCTATAGTGAGTATCTTTCTATTAAAAGTGAGTTATGCAGCAATACTATAAAGGTATATTGGATTTTTAGCAGTGACTATACTGTAGTTGAGAAAACATGGACACATCTGGAGAAGCAACGTGGATTTATTACATTAATTTCTCACTCTAGGCACATATGTGACTACAATTGTAGGACTGCTATTAAAGCAACTTTTTAAAGTGAGTCTGAAGTGTAAATATAAAAAGAAACAGATACTCACCTAAGAAGAGGGAAGGCTCTGGGTCCTATAGTGCCTTGCCATCCTTCCTACAGTCCCCACATTCCAGCGCTCAATCTCCATTACCAGCCCCCGACTGATGGGTCGGTGACTGCTCACTTCCACCGCTGCTGGAAGCTTCGGCAATCTTCGGGAGCCTGAGTGTTCCCGAAGACGCGCTGCTCCGTACTGCACACGTGTGAGCACACATTCTCGCACATGCACAATACAGAGCAGCGCATCTTCAGGAGCACTCGGGTTCCCGAAGACTGCAGAAGCCTCCCAAAGTGGCAGAAGTGAGCAGTCTGCTAACGCGGGATCCATCGCTGGAACGCAGAGACCGTAGGAGGAACCGGGAGGCTCTATAGAACCCAGAGCCTTCCCTCTCCTTAGGTAAATATCTGTTTTGTGTTGTTTTAATTTACAATTCAGACTCACTTTAAAGGGGTTCTGTAGCGTTTTTTAACATCAAAAAGTGTCACTTACTTGGGGCTTCTAACAGCCCCCTGCAGATATTCTGTCCCACGACGGTGACCCGCAGTGGGGAATGGAGGATTCTTCAGTGATGGCACGGGACAGAATAACTGTAGGAGGCCGTTAGAAGCCCCAGGTAAGTGACAGTTTTTGATTTTAAAAAAACGCCACAGAATCCCTTTAAAGGGAAGGTCCAAGCAAAATAAAAAAATGAGTTTCACTTACTTGGGGCTTCTACCAGCCCCATGCAGCCATCCTGTGCCCTCGTAGTCACTCACTGCTGCTCCAGTCCCCCGCTGGCAGCTTGCCGACCTCGGAGGTCGGCGGGACGCATTGCGTACATTTTTACGCATTCCAGCTAGTGCAGGAACATTAACTCACACATTTTTACGCATTACTGGTTCAATGCGTACAAATTTACGCATTGAACCAGTAACGCGTAAAAATGTATGTGTTAATGTTCCTGCACTAGCGGGAATGCGTAAAAATGTACGCAATGCGTCCCGCCGACCTCCGAGGTCGGCAAGCTGCCAGCGGGGGACTGGAGCAGCAGTGAGTGACTACGAGGGCACAGGATGGCTGCATGGGGCTGGTAAAAGCCCCAAGTAAGTGAAACTCATTTTTTTATTTTGCTTGAACCTTCCCTGTAAGCAATCTTTGCATATTCTGATATGACAGAGGCAAGGATTTCAAACGTTTGTACCATAGAACAGACAATAAAAAACAAAACAAAAAAAAAACAGGCAAAGCTTGCTGGATCACTTAATTTATCCATAGCCTGCAGCCATGGAGAATCCTAATGAATTGAACTTGTCAAATGATAGATCCTTTAAGGACAACGGAAGTGAGAGGGATATGGGGGGAGGGGGGTGACATATTGTTTTCCCTTTAAGTGATAATAGTTGCCTGGCAGCCCTGCTGATCTTTTGTCTCTAATACTTTCAGCCATATACTCTGAACAAGCATATGCAGATCAGGGGTTTCTGACATTGATGACAAGATTACCTGCGGGCTTGTTTCTGGTGTTATTCAGACACTGTTGTAGTATAATAGATCAGCAGGCCTGCCAGTCAACTGGTATTGTTGAAAAGGAACTAAATGTGGCAGCCTTTATGTTCATATCGCTACAGTTGTCCTGAAAGCTGCATTCTTGCTATTTCTCATCTCCTTTACCAAAAATATATATTAGTCTGCTTATATGACACATGCTAGGGATGGATTAAGGGCTTTCTTTATAAAGTTAGGTCCATAAATATTTGGACAGAGACATGTTTTTCTAATTGTGACTCTGTACTTTACCACAATGAATTTTAAATGAAATAACTCGGATGCAGGTGAAGTGCAAACTTCAGAACTTTGTTTGTCTTACCCAAGCCTCATTTTTAGCTGCACAGAAGAAAACTGCCCGGTCATTTTTCCCCTGATGCTGTGCAAAGCATGATGGGATTTCTGACGTTGTTGTTCTCCTTCTGCTGTTTTGGCGCATTTTTTTATTTGAGATTTGAAGCCTAGCGCGTGCAGGTCACCCCGATCAGGACACAGGACAGTTGGAACTGTGTCTCATGCTCACTGTCACCTTTCAACCAAAAAGATGGCTGCCCCCATGAAAAGATAGCTGCCTCCATTAAATCACAAACATTTGCCTGATCCTTTAAAACAGGGTGGGTAATAGATTATATTACCTATCTATTACAATTACCATAACTAATGCTGGATGACAGTATGCTTGTTTAGGCTGAAGTTCCCCTTTAATAATCATTTTTTGGGGGGAGGGGGGGTGTTAGTGGCATGTAGTGACTCTGAGGGAGTTAACAGGTGGTAACTCAAGGAACTCACACTGACAAGTTGAGCCATTAATCCTTCCCATGTACAGGATCTTCTCAAAAAATTAGCATATTGTGATAAAGTTCATTATTTTCTGTAAAATACTGATAAACATTAGACGTTCATATATTTTAGATTCATTACACACAATTGAAGTAGTTCAAGCCTTTTTATTGTTTTAATATTGATGATTTTGGCATACAGCTCATGAAAACCCAAAATTTCTATCTCAAAAAATTAGCATATTTAATCAGCCCAATAAAAGAAAAGTGTTTTTGCAACAAAAAAGTCAACCTTCAAATAATTATGTTCAGTTATGCACTCAATACTTGGTCGGGAATCCTTTTGCAGAAATGGCTGCTTCAATGCGGCGTGGCATGGAGGCAATCAGCCTGTGGCACTGCTCAGGTGTTATGGAGGCCCAGGATGCTTTAATAGCGGCCTTAAGCTCATCCAGAGTGTTGGGTCTTGCGTCTCTCAACTTTCTCTTCACAATATCCCTCAGATTCTCTATGGGGTTCAGGCCAGGAGAGTTGGCAGGCCAATTGAGCAGAGTAATACCATGATCAGTAAACCATTTACCAGTGGTTTTGGCACTGTGAGCAGGTGCCAGGTCATGCTGAAAAATGAAATCTTCATCTCCATAAAGCTTTTCAGCAGATGGAAGCATGAAGTGCTCCAAAATCTCCTGATAGCTAGCTGTATTGACCCTGCCTTTGATAAAACACAGTGGACCAACACCAGCAGCTGACATGGCACCCCAGACCATCACTGACTGTGGGTACTTGACACTGGACTTCAGGCATTTTGGCATTTCCCTCTCCCCAGTCTTCCTCCAGACTCTGGCACCTTGATTTCCGAATGACATGTAAAAGTTGCTTTCATCCGAAAAAAGTACTTTGGACCACTGAGCAACAGTCCAGTGCTGCTTCTCTGTAGCCCAGGTCAGGCGCCTCTGCCGCTGTTTCTGGTTCAAAAGTGGGTTCATGCTTCCATCTGCTGAAAAGCTTTATGGAGATGAAGATTTCATTTTTCAGCACGACCTGGCACCTGCTCACAGTGCCAAAACCACTGGTAAATGGTTTACTGACCAGGGCAGTTTCTAGGCTAAAATGCACCCAGGGCGAGGGTGTTAAAATTGCGCCCCCCCGCGGAGCCAGGTATACATGCACGCTGTATATGTTAGCCAGGTCTAGTTACACTCAGTATAGGTAGCCAGTTATAGGTCCCCCCCCCCCCCCCAGTATGGGTAGCCAGGCATAGTATAGGTAGCCAGACATAGGTGCCCCAGTATAGTTGCCCCCATTTAGGTGCCTCCAGTATAGGTAGCCGGTATAGTTGCCCCCAGTATAGGTTAGATAGGCAGGTGCCCCCGGTAGAGGTTAGATAGGTAGGCGCCCCCAGTACCGGTTAGCTAGGTGGGTGCCTCTAATATAGGGAATCAGAATAGTTGCCCCCAATACAGGTTAGATAGGTAGGTGCCCCCCCCCCCAGTATAGGTTAGATTAGGTAGGTGCCCCCCAGTGTGGTTAGATTAGGTAGGTGCCCCCCAGTGTGGTTAGATTAGGTAGGTGCCCCCCAGTGTGGTTAGATTAGTTAGGTGCCCCCCAGTGTGGTTAGATTAGGTAGGTGCCCCCCAGTATAGGTTAGATAGGTAGCTGCCCCCCAGTATAGGTTAGATTAGGTAGGTGCCCCCCAGTGTGATTAGATAGGTAGCTGCCCCCCAGTGTGGTTAGATAGGTAGCTTCCCGCCCCCAGTAATGGAGGGGGGAGTCAGCCGCGGGGAGGGCAGCCTGACCTCTCCCTCCCTTCCTCTCCGGGCGCCCTCTGTGCTCCCCCCTCCGAGTGTGACTGCACAGGTAGCGCTGTCTACAGAGCGCATTAGCGCAACTCACCTCCCTCCCTGGTTCCAATCGCCGCCGGTCTCCTCTGCTGTCTTCTCCTCACAGCCGCTGATACAGTTACACACACTGCTACCGGCTAAACAGGAAGCAGCGTGTGTATCTATCAGCGGCTATGAACGAAGAGAAGAGGAGACCGGCGGCGATTGGAACCAGGGAGGGAGGTGAGTTGCGCTAATGCGCTCTGTAGACAGCGCTACCCTTGCAGTCACACTCGGAGAGGGGAGCACGGAGGGCGCCCGGAGAAGAAGGGAGGGAGAGGTCGGGCTGCCCTCCCCGCGGCTGACTCCCCCCTCCATTACTGCGCCCACACTCCTTCAGCGCCCAGGGCGCCTGCACGGGCCGCGCGGCCCTAGAAACGGACCTGTTACTGACCATGGTATTACTGTGCTCAATTGGCCTGCCAACTCTCCTGACCTGAACCCCATAGAGAATCTGTGGGATATTGTGAAGAGAAAGTTGAGAGACGCAAGACCCAACACTCTGGATGAGCTTAAAGTGGACCCAAACTAAAATTACAAGATTTTAGAAATAAAATCTATTTTCTAAATTATAATAATAAATAGCAGCCTTTTTTCAGCTGCATGATGACAAATATAAAATATTTTACATTTATTGGAGAAACCCCTCCCTTCTTTTCATATTGCCAGCAAATTATCCGGCAAACTGGTGGAGTAGATGGTGTCCAGCAAAGGAGGAATTGCTAATGGCTGCCACCTGTATAACCCTAGTTATGCAAAGAGGAGGGTGAAAAAGCATGCACTGAAATGCTCATAAGCTTGAAGGAGTGTTTATTTATCTTTGTATGTGTCAGAGTGGTGCAACTAAATATTTTGAATTAAAAAAATGTTTGGTTTGGGTCCGCTTTAAAGGGACTCTGTAACAAAAATGTCATTGTGTTTTCTACCATCCTACAGGTTCCTAAACCTATTATAATGTGCTCTGGCTTACTGCAGCACTTTATACTATCACCATCTCTGTAATAAATCAGCTTATCTTTCCCCTGTCGGACTTGTCGTCCTGTGTCTGGAAGGTTGCCAACTCTTCAGTGTGATCTGCTATGCATGCCCCCTCTATGCACACTCCCCTGTGTGTGTGTGTTATTTACATTAGCCAGCTTTTCTCTGCTCTCTTATCTTTTACAAGCTGGATAAATCCTCTGTTCACATACTGATGAGTCACATACTGCAGAATTACAGACAACCAGGCAGAGCTGTCTGCAAGAGTAAACAAACAATCAGCTTGTAACTCTTCAGTGAGCTGCAGGGGGAAAGAAACACACAAATGATCTCTTGAGATTCAAAAGGAAGGCTGTATACAGCCTGATTGCGTATGGATGTATTTTCTATGTGTGGACATACTGTACATCAGCCTACTTCCTGTTTTGGTGGCCATTTTGTTTGTTTACAAACAAACTTTTTAAAACTGTTTTTGACTACTTTTAATGCGGCGAGGAGCGGCGAAATTGTGACAGAGGGTAATAGGAGATGTCCCCTAACACACTAGTATGTTTACTTTTGTGTGATTTTAACAATACAGATTCTCTTTAAGGCCGCTATCGAAGCATCCTGGGCCTCCATAACCCCTGAGGAGTGCCACAGGCTGATTGCCTCCATGCCACGCCGCATTGAAGCAGCCATTTCTGCAAAAGGATTCCCGACCAAGTATTGAGTGCATAACTGAACATAATTATTGGAAGGTTGACTTTTTTTGTTGCAAAAACACTTTTCTTTTATTGGTCGGATGAAATATGCTAATTTTTTGAGATAGGAAATTTGGGTTTTCATGAGCTGTATGCCAAAATCATCAATATTAAAACAATAAAAAGGCTTGAACTAACTCAGTTGTGTGTAATGAATCTAAAATATACGAAAGTCTGTTTATCAGTACATTACAGAAAATAATGAACTTTATCACAATATGCTAATTTTTTGAGAAGATCCTGTATATAACTGAACTGAAGAGGCTCTTCTATTTCTCAATAGATGCAGAATTTTTTTCATAATAAGTGAACAAAAAATGACAGCTTACATATTTTAGCCTTGCAGATTCATATAATAATTTCATATCTCAACAAGAACAGCTCCAGAAAAGGAATAATTGTGCATTTGACAGTGTACACGTAACATGCATCCTAATCTCTGATAAGGCCTCGTTCACATTGGGTGCATTCAGAAATGTATTTAAGCACATGATAAAAACCGCCTGGGTTGATGCGCGCTTTATAATGCGTTTCAGTGCTTTGGTGTGTGCTTTTTTTTTTTAAAGTGGACTCATGCATTTTACTTGCGCTTAAACGTGCTTGAATGCGTTTTTGTTAAGCATGTGTTTTGCTTATTTGATGTAGCAGTTGTCAAAAAAGATTTGTTTTCACTTGAAAATGTTTTTTTTAATTTTTATTAGGGGTAAAAAATGCATCTCCAAAGCACATTGCTGTGCGTTTCTTTGCGCTAAAAAAGTGCACCCATTCACCTGCATTGCTATGTGCTTCACAGCGCAACACACGCAAATGCATGCAACACCACATTTCTCAAACGGACAGTAACAAAAAGCATAGATGTGAACTTGGTACATTAGAATTAATAGAAAAAGCTGTACCAAGCAAAGCGCACAGCGCAATGTGCTGTGAAAAGCGTACAGCAACATCCCTAGTGGGAACGAGGCCTAAGGGCTTGTTCACACCGAGGGCGATTTGCGTTTTTTAAGCGATTTTAAAAACGCCCTAAAATTGCTTGCGCAATGAATCCTTATGGGATTGTTTATATCAGCACGTTTCGTTTGCTTTCCGCTTAGCAAAGCGCTGCCTGTACCATTTTTAGGGCATTTTTGCTACAATGGAAGGTATAGGAAAAACGCAAAACACTCACAAAATCGCTTAATGAGGCGATTGCGTTCATACTTTTAAGAATAAATCCTATTTATTATTTTGTGGGTCAAAGAGTTCACTTCCTGACAAAGCGCTTTACACAAAATCGTAGTGCGAAAGTAATGCCGGGAGGAGAAGAAAAAAAAATCACAAAATCGCAAAACGCTGGCCTCGGCAATTGCGATTTTAGATGTGAACAAAGCCTAAGCATTTATACTTTGCAGTGACAGAATCACAGAGGGCAGTTCTGTAGGCAGCAGACAAACTGGAATGGACGGCTCAGGCCTTGCTAAAGCCCAGCGGTGCTCTATAAGCTCTATAACAAAGCTAGATTGAATCGGAGAGCCTGTCACACTTCCACCACAGAAGCATTAAAGTATTATCCCTCACATCTGCTCTTATAATTGAGTAAGTGTTCAATTATTCAAAGCATTGAAAACCCAAATCCAAATTTAAACGAAAGGTTCTCTCCATCGCTGAGGGAATTAAATATGAGCAGCACCGTGGCAGACAAAGTATGCTGATGAAGTGGGAGCCAAAGGGCTATCTGCTCAGCATCATACACTAACGGCAAAAATAATGGCGGATAAAACCTTTCCAGGCCTGAAACCTTTCATCTGCGGCCCATTAGTAGAAGACTTAATGTATATATGTATTTACAATCAGGTTATATTCTGCAAGTCACATAAACAGCACATTACCGATAGATGGGTTCCTTCCATTAAACCCATCAATAGTGAATAATAAATGGCTCCGCTGAATACTTCTAACCAATACTTAAGTGCATTTAGTTTGATATTTGAGGTTATGACAGCATTTTGCCATTAAAATATCAAAATAAATATATAGTATACCTTAGTAGCGGCTGGGTAGTGTACTGTTTAAGGGCTCTGCCTCTGACACAGGAGACCAGGGTTTGAATCTCGGCTCTTCCTGTTCAGAAAGCTGCACCTATTCAGTGAGGAGACCTTGGGCCTGGTAAACACTGCTGCAGCATATAGAGCACGTCCTAGTGACTGCAGCTCCGGTGCTTTGAGTCTGCCAGGAGAAAAGTGTAATATAAATGTTCTGTCTAGTATATCAAAATGGTTTAATTTTACTGCTATAGGAAATGTTTGCTCCACCTCCTCACTTCATACATATGCATCAGCTGGAATCCTACTGTTTGGAGTCTCAAAAAATAAAAACAAAACATCTCTTTGTTTAGCAATAAAGTACCACTATAGTAAGGGAAAATCCATCCCTAAAGGTGTGTACACACATCAGATAAAAGTCTCTGGAAAAGGCAAGATCACAGACCAATTTTACCCCCTCCCATGTAGTATGAGAGCCATACTCTACACAGTCTAGTGTCTATTGAGCTGAACTCCCCATCAGATAAAAATCTTTGTGAGATGTTATACACAAATATGCTGTACACATGCAACAGATCAGTATCTGCAAAAGATCACTCCCTGCAAAAGATCCGTTCCTGCGAAATGCATTCATAGTCTATGATATCTGCAGATCTCATACACACCTTGTTTAACAGACATTCATCTGCAGATCAGATCCACCAGGATGGATCTTCAGATCTGCAGATAATTGTGTGATCTGCAGATGAATGTCATTTAAACAAGGTGTGTATGAGATCTGCAGATATCATAGACTATGAATGTATTTTGCAGGAACGGATCTTTTGCAGGAACTGATCTTTTGCAGATACTGATCTGTTGCATGTGTGCAGCATATTTGTGTACATCATCTCGCAAAATTTTTTATCTGATGGGGAGTTCAGCTCAATAGAATAGACTGTGTAGAGTGTGCTCATATACTACATGGAAGGGGGTAAAATTGGTCTGTGATCTTTCATTTTCCAAAGACTTTTATCTGATTTGTGTACCCACCTTTATTCCCAGACAACCAGTATTGTACATGGGTAATGCACTGCACTGGTGTGATCACAGCATTCTGAATTAAGGAGCATTCTGAAATAAAGTGCCTGAATTGCACAATGGATTTTCAGAGTACAGTCTAAAGGTGGGTACACACGTCAGATAAAAGTCTTTGGAAAATGAAAGCTCACAGACCAATTTTACCCCCTTTCATGTAGTATGAGAGCCACACTCTACACAGTCTATTCTATGGAGCTGAACTCCCCATCAGATAAAAATCTTTGCAAGATGCTGCACACAAAGATGCTGTACACATGCAACAGATCAGTACCTGCAAAAGATCTGTTCCTGCAAAAGATCCATTCCTGCAAAACGCATTCATAGTCTATGATATCTGCAGATCATCATACACACCTTGTTTAACGGACAATTATCTGTAGATCAGATCCACCAGGATGGATCTTCAGATCGGCAGATAATTGTCTGATCTGCAGATGAATGTCCATTAAACAAGGTGTGTATGGGATCTGCAGATCCCATAGACTATGAATGCATTTTGCAGGAACGGATCTTTTGCAGGGACAGATCTTTTGCCGATACTGATCTGTTGCATGTGTGCAGCATCTTTGTGTTCAGCATCTTGGAAAGATTTTATCTGATGGGGAGTTCAGCTCCATAGAATAGACTGTGTAGAGTATGGCTCTCATACTACATGGAAGGGGGTAAAATTGGTCTGTGATCTTTCATTTTCCAAATACTTTTATCTGACGTGCAGGGCAGCCATCAGGGGGGTACAAGTGGGACAGTAGTATGGGGCCCAAGAAGGGTCTGGGGCCCAAACAGTGGCAGTGCCACTCGAGCCTCTGCTGGCAATTCTACCGTGGCATAACACGCAGCAGTTGGTCGTCTCCCTCTTCCCTGCTGCGTGATTGGTGAACACGCATCAATGCAGGGGGGAGGGTGTTATGGGCCCCAGGCAAGTTGCTTTGATTGTACCCCACATACCGTGGCTCTGCTCCCACACAATCTACTTATCAGATTGTTATTTGGTGTGAGGGGGGGGGGGGGGGGGCTGTAGGTTTGCTAAGTATGGGGCCCAGAAAATTCTGATGGCGGCCCTGCTGACGTGTGTACCCACCTTAAGGCTCCCTGCACACTGCAAATCTGATTTGCGATTCCGATTTCCCTGGATGCTATCAAAAGAAAAACGCAGGAAAAAAAATGCAGTATGCAGTACCGATTAAAAATCGGAATTTGGAATCGCATGTGAAAATCGATTAAAAATCAGAATCGCATGTAGTGTGCAGGAGGCGTAAAGCAGGTCACTAGAATAACTTTTTTTTCCCCTTTGCTTAGAAATGCCAGTGTACATCACTTTAATATTATTTCTTGAGGTTCAGTTAATCCAATAATCAGTAGCTGTGGATGGAAGTAGCTACTCCTTGTCCGCACACAGAGCCGCATAGAGCGGCGCACACAGCGCACACATGGGTCTCAGAGACTCGATAGGTGCCCTCAGCAGTGCCTGTACAGACGGGACTCTAAAGGTCCCCTCCACAGGCTTCCTTTACAACACCTGTGACGACACCTGTCCACATGACAGGCGCTCCTGCTGGGTCCCCGAACGGCTGACAGCGGTCAATGCAGGCAAGGGAAGAGAGAGGCAGTGTACCTCTGAAATATTATGGATTATGCACCCTTCCACAGCCTTAGTGTGTTCCACTATGCCGACGCTAATGCAGGGACAGATTCAGAGTAGAAAGTAAGTTTTTATTTATTATGTGGAACAATAAAAATAAAACACTTTGGCCTCAATTCACGGAGCATTATCAAACGTTTATCAAACACTATCAAACGTTTGATAATTTACCTCATGGGTAAAATCTCACTAAGGTGTTATATATTTGTTGAACGTTTTATCGGTAAAACATTCAATAAATTTATAACACCTTAGTGAATTTAAAATAAGATTTTACCCATGAGGTAAATTATCAAACGTTTGATAAAGTGTTTGATAAACGTTTGATAATGCTCCGTGAATTGAGGCCTTTGCTGGTAACTTCTGCACGTAATGCTTTAGCACTAAAGGTATCTGTTGGAAAAACACCATTCGTGACAGTTACCCTTTAAGCTGAATCTGAACTACTGAAACAAAAGCTTCTGTAAAACATGAATTGCTATAAATCACCATCAATAACTAGTGTTTACCAGTTTGAAGTCTACAACATCCCTGCAGGGCTGTAAAATGTATATGGTAATCATGAGGGCTTTAAATATTCATACTCCCCATTGTAACCATATTCAGATGTAACAATCGGCCGCATGGGCTCTGAGTGTCATAAAGAAGGGCATAAAGAAGGGTGGGCATGTCACTCTCATATAGTGAACTGTTTAGACCCTGCAGGGAATAACATGCAGCATTTGTATAGGAACTTATCGTGTCAGCTATGTACAGGGGCTAGTTCAATGCTCAATTTAGTTATTGTTATGTTTTCATACTCATTCATTTCACCTAAACAGAATTTCTAGAGTAGGAAGATTCACCTGGTATTAGTGGCGTAACTGAGGATCTTGGGGCCCTGCTGTGAGCTTTACAAAGGGCCCCAAGCACTCTATTGATATGGAGCCTAACACCTACCAAGGACAGCTGCAGTGTCAGAGAGGTGTAATCAGAGTAAGTAAATAGCTTGTTAAAGATTGCCACTATGCAATGCATAGAGTACCAATAAAAAGCTAATAAGAGCTCTTTCACATTAGGTAAACCATGCACAAACCCAATTTCGTGCGCGCGTTTTGACCTACGGTTTGACGTCAGGAAAGTTGCACTGCGACGCTGATCAGCGACGTTAGTTCTAATTCACCTGACGGGAAAAAGCTTGTGGCGGACAATTAAAAGTTCCCAGGAGTGTCAGGGCCTTTTTCCACTACACGCAGATTCTGCATGCAGAAAACTGACTCCAATGAATGCCTATGGGAAATCTGCATCAGAAAAATTGCGTTCAGTGGAAACAGGCCCATAGGCATTCATTGGAGTCAGTTTTCTGCATGCAGAATCTGCGTGTAGTGGAAACAGGCCCTTAATGTAATGCTCTGGAACGCTTTGTCTACTGTGAAAGGATATTAGACTTTCATGTTACCCCGCTTACTGCATCCTAGGAGCGATCCGTCAAAATGCACGGATCAACTCCTATTGTGAAAGAGCCAGGGCTGGTTCTCTCATGAAGCAAGGTAAAACATTTGCATCAGGCGCAGAGATTACAGGGCAGCATTTTTGTACTGTGTTTACACTAACAGCATTCAGTCAGAGTAGCGAGGGGAGAGCGAGGTGAAAAGGTCATCATTTAGGAAAATCAGCTTGTTGTGCTGTGTGAGGAGTCTGACAGTGAGTGAGGAGGGGGAGGCAGCAGTGTTTCATTTGAGTTGCACAGCAGAAGGGAGGAGGCGGCACTGCTGTCCTGATTGAGGAGGAATGGAGTGGTTGAGGGAGAGCAGTTTGTTTGTCACAGACTCACATCCAGCCAGTGTGCTATTGTGTTGAGCTGCAGCATGTCATGTGAGAACATTAAATGAAGCAGAGTAACTTGTGGGGATCATTCTAAATTGAGGGGGGAACATCCTCACAAGTTTGCCTCAGGAAGCAAAAAGTCTAGAACCAGCCCTGGAAAGAGCCCTAAGATGGATGAAGGCGGACCCCTAGTGGAACCCTCTGGCCCAAGGGGCTCGGTGCGGTCGCAACCTCTGTATGCCCAATATTGCTACGCCCCTGCCTGGTATTAAGGACTTTCAGTGATGAAAGTTTTAACGTATTCTGTGATCACATTTAGTGTCATCACTACTAGCTTGTCTTATTTGGGCCCTGTGCCCTGAACAATGATCAGGGTGCCCTGAATGGTCTTTATGTGGAACTCTATAGTCTTTCTTTCTATAATGTGTGCTAGACAGTAGTGAGCCTTCACTGCGCTGAGCCTGTACTATGAGAAATTTGTGCAGCGCCACATCACATGTTTCTGTCATAATCAAGGTACGGTGTGAAGGACGATTGCTGCTTCCTGTCGCTGTAGATGGGGAACCTGGAGGCCTAAAGGGACTCCGAGCAGTGCCTGTGGGTATGCCTTTAAGCATACCCACGCCCAAAAAAGGGGGGGGGCGTTTTGCAAATTGGGGGCATATGCTTGCGTGCGCCAGAAAATGGGTGTGGCCATGACATTGTGTGGGCGGAGCTAGCGTAATGATGTAACAGCGAGGCATAAGAAAGCAGTGTTTCCATGATGTGGTGAAACGAGGATTCGCATCGTGGGTGTGCAGAAACTGTGTGATGCTATTTATTAGTATACCGTAACCCCAAAGCAGCCAACTATGACCGTTAAATAATAAATGCAGCAACAGTTTCCCCAGACACCAGAAAATAAACGCAATGTGGGCAACATTTTAGCAGTAAATAAATGCAATGTGGGCAACATTTCAGCAGGAAATAAATGCAATGTGGGCAACATTTCACCAGAAAATAAAACACAATGTGGGCAACATTTCACCAGAAAAGAAAATGCAATGTGGGCAACATTTCACCAGAAAATAAACGCAATGTGGGCAACATTTCAGCAGGAAATAAATGCAATGTGGGCAACATTTCACCAGAAAATAAAACACAATGTGGGCAACATTTCACCAGAAAAGAAAATGCAATGTGGGCAACATTTCACCAGAAAATAAAATGCAATGTGGGCAACATTTCACCAGAAAATAAAATGCAATGTGGGCAACATTTCACCAGAAAATAAACGCAATGTGTGCAACATTTCAGCAGTAAATAAACGGAAGGTGGGCAACATTTCACCAGAAAATAAACGCCGTGGGCCACATTTCACCAGAAAATAAACGCAATGTGGGCAACATTTCACCAGAAAATAAACACAATGTGTACAACATTTTAGCAGTAAATAAACGCAATGTGGGCAACATTTTAGTAGTAAATCAACGCAATGTGTGCAAAATTTTAGCAATAAATAAACGCAATGTGGGCAGCATAACACCTGCAAAAAAAAAGAATTTACTCACCTGACAGAAGTCTCCTCTCCTTTGGCGCACAGCTCCTCCGAGATCTTCCTCCTGCAGTCTCCCGCACTGATGGAATAGCAGGGCTACGGGAAGATGGCACCCAAAGCTCTGTACTGGAGACACAAATAGTCTCCAGTACAGGGCTTCGGACACCATCTTCCCGTAGCCCTGCTCGCCTGCCGAACACAATGCAGGCTGGAGTGGGGCTGCGGGCTGCGAACTGACGCGGCGTCTATTACCAGTTGCAATTATGGTGGCCAGAATCCCGAGGCCGGGGATTCCCGCTGCTTAAAGTGGGACGTTTCCCGGGACGCAAGGCATCCTGGGACAGCGGACCCCGAAGGCGGGATGCGCCCCAGGTAAAGCGGTACGTCTGGTCACCGTACTTTAAAGAGGAACTGTAAGGTGAAAATGAACTCACCACCAGTGTGAAGCTGATGGCATGTTTGACAGAGAAAACCCAGTTCTCATGAGGGGAAAAGCCCTGCAGCCAATAGAAATCCAGCTGAAAAGGTGAAACCTCTCCCACTCTAAATAAAATTTGGCCTACTGATGCACAGCCTGTGGGTAATGGTGTGGGTAATGGCTCACTGCTCATTCCTGATCTGCATATGACCCCCCCCCCCCCCCAACAACCTCTGTGCCAAATTATAGCCCCCCAGACCCACTGGTTCACAAGATAGTGTTGATATACCTATCTCAGAAACCAGCGGGACTGGAGAGCTGCAATTTGGCACAGAGGTAGTTCGGTGGGTCCCCTCTCTACCCTCAAAATTGTGTGCGGGATTTATGCGTGCTGAGATATGGAGCCTTTAATATCAGTAGCATAATATAATACTGTAGACCTAGGAGGACCAGTCACAGCATTGGCATTGCAACCTAGTGGAGAGCAGAGAAATAGCAGAAGCAGTAGCACAGGATCAGACACAGCATTGACGTAGCAGCCTGGTGGAGAGCAGAGAAATAGCAGCAGCAGCACAGGATCAGACAAAGCACTGACATAACAGCCTGGTGGTGAGCAGAGAAATAGCAGCAGCACAGGATCAGACAAAGCACTGACATAACAGCCTGGTGGTGAGCAGAGAAATAGCAGCAGCAGCACAGGATCAGACAAAGCACTGACATAACAGCCTGGTGGTGAGCAGAGAAATAGCAGCAGCAGCACAGGATCAGACAAAGCACTGACGTAGTAGCCTGGTGGTGAGCAGAGAAATAGCAGCCGCAGCACAGGATAGAACACATTACTGACATGGCAGCCTTGTGGTGAGCAGAGAAATAGCTGAAAATAATACAGCGTGAAAAGCATTCTGTTTCACACTGAAAAATGTGGCAACATTTTTCCATGATTGCATTTGCAATTCTCATTCTGGGAATGAGAATCACTCCCTGAATGATAATTGCAAACAGAATTGTGGCAGAACAGCAGTGATTTTGCACTAATTTTCAGTGTGAAATTGGACCCTAAGCAATCTGGATAAAATTGGGTATCTATATAAGGAAAAAAGGTGAGTTTCTTCAACTAAGGGAATAAAAAAACAGACACCCCTAGCCCTGCGCACCAGTAGTAAACATGATTCCTACCATACTGCATGAGGCACATTTTCTACACAACACTTACAGAGGAAAAGGATTTGTTTTCTCTCATTTGGTTATCTCTTCTTTTCCAAATAACACACTCTCTGTTCCTATGTTTTGCAAAAGAAAAATTCTCTTCTTACAGTTCTTCTTTAAGGACACACGTGAATGTGAGAACCGTGTCTTTGTTACAGGCACAGCTAAATACTGATGATGCACAGGGCACCATTTGGATAACCCACTGCCTAATTGTGTTGTTAGATGAGATAACCCGTCTAACTGAGCTTGAAAGGAAATACAGCCTAATTTTTTTTTAAAAATGGGAGGGGGTGGGGCACTGCCTAATTATGTTGTTTAGTGAGGCACTATATGTATATACAGGAGAAGAACCATCAGTCCATCAATCAGTTATATCCTTGTTAGGTGCGCCACCACACCTGTCATTCAACTTGCTAGTATGGAAGGATATTCATATATATGTTTAGGTAACACTAAAGCTTGAAGTTGATTTCTCTTTATTACAATACTACTTCACATCACAACAATAATATAATTCCTCTTTATTAAAAGGAAAACACTTAATGGCCACACATGAAGCAGTGGGAATATCCCAACTTGGAGCAAAAAGAACTTGTGTTATATATAGGAAACAACACTAGCTCATTTTGAGCTTTACATCAGGCCTTTATACAAAATATGATTCAATCTCCAAATAAGGATCACCGACTTTAAGCATAGTAAATTAAATGAATTGTAGTCGCACAGTAGTAACTCACAACATCCACCCTACGACCGGGGATTAACCACCATCAAGCAAAGAGGAGTGTATAAGTATATAATGTGCTAACAAATTTAGTGAGACCTTGCCAAATTTGGGGGATAATATTTTGCCTAACTATGTATGGGGGCACGCTGCATAATTAAGTTGATTGGGGGGCACAGATCAATGGTGTTGGGGAGCAACAATGTTTAATTATGTTTGGAGTCCAACCTGCCTAATGATGTTGTTTGTGGGAAAATGCTTCCTAAGATTGTTGTTGGGGAAATGATGCCTTATTGCGCTGTTTGGTAAGAGGGCAGGCTGTCTAATTATGATGTTTGGGCAGTTGTGGTGCCTAACTATGTTGAGAGGCACACTTCATAGTTGTGTTTGGGTCGTATGTTGCATAATTATATTCGGGGAGCACCCTGCCTATTTGTGTTGTTTGAAGGACATGATGGTTGGGGGCAGTGCCTAATAGTCAATGTCTAATAGTATTACTTTGAGAACATACTGCCTAATTGCTGTGTAAGGAATGTGCCTTCGGAGGGCATTTCTGCTTATTTATTTATCACAGATTCAAGAAATGGTTCTTGCTGCATAAGTAAGGGGTACTGATTTCTACTCACAATCCTCCTATGAAAAAAGTAAAAAGAAATGGGTCCGCTGCAATGTCACGTAGCATTTATTTAAGGACGAGTGAGAGTTTGGGGGTATTGGATCATAAACTTGTAGAGTATTTGAGTGTCCAGCATCCTACTATCCCCATCTTCCACCATCTCCCCAAAATTCATAAATCAAGCGCTCCCCCGGAGGGCAGGCCTATAGTTGCGGGCATTGGCTCTCTGGGGGAGCGCCTGAGTGATTGGGGGGACAATATGCTGCAGCCACTTGTCAAGAGACTACCGGGTTACATAAAAGACACGAAACACCTGATGTCTAGTTTAGATGGGGTGGAATGGATTTCTAGCTATAGTTGGATTGCTATTGATGTTAAGTCACTGTACTCTTGCATTCCCCATCACTTAGCCCTTACAGCACTCCAATTTCATTTAGAGAAGTATTCATCCTACTCTTCGGACTTGTGCATTTATATGTGCTGCTCCTGAGTACCTCCTGGCCCGCAACTATTTCATGTTTGATGGCAGCTTCTACCTCTAGAGGTGTGGAGCCTCCATGGGAGCCAAATTTTCTCCTTCCCTGGCAAACTTGTTTATGGGATGGTGGGTGGAGTTCCACATCTTTGAGGGTAGTGGCCATCACTTGGAGTATGTTGCGTGGTACGGGAGGTACATAGATGAATTGTTTGTCATCTGGAGGGGTGGACAGATAGAAGCCAAGGCGTTTGTGTATTTCCTCAATGAGAATTCCTGTAATCTCCTGGCAGGAACGAGCCATATCTTGATGTCACCTTGATGGAGATTTGTTTTCCAGGTTTATTAGAACATGCACCTACAGGAAAAAGTGTGCGGGTAATTCCACTCTACGAGCAGGTAGCTGCCATCCCAGACATACAATCCTTGGCCATTCCTGCGGGTGAATTTATTCGGGCCCGCAGGAATTGCTCTGATGAGGCAGCCCTGGATAAGGAGTTTCTGGTGGTTGAGAGACGCCTGTACGAGAGAGGCTATCCACGTTGGATGGTGGAAAGGGGCAAACGGCGAGCTCGTTCGATCTCCTGCAATCATCTAATACAAGATAATGTGCATACATGCACCTTGCAGGAGAGCCCTGTCTTTGTCACTACGTACAGTGACGAATACTCAGACATAGTCCATATTATCAAGAAATACCTCCAAATTTTAGAGGGGGATGATGACTTGCAACCTCTCCTTCGAGGTGGCATCAGATTTGCCAGTCGTCGAGCTCCAACCCTTGGCTGTCTTCTATCATCCAGCTTGTTTGTCTCTAATTCACAGCTCCCCCACACCTGGTTGTCCACACAGGGCTCATACCGTTACTGTTTTGTGCACAACCAGACACGTCCGATTTTGTCGCTGGCTAATGGAGATAGCTTTAATATGAAGCATTTTGTCAATTGTGGCACTAGAAATGTCATTTATATAGTGACGTGTCTGGCATGCTCTTACTGTATGTAGGGTGTACCACCAGGCCCCTGAGAGCCAGAATTTCAGAGCATTTTTTGGAGGCTGGTTGGTCCACCACTAACATATCGAATGTACTTTCGGAGTACCCATGGAGGTGACATGTCCTCATTCTCCTTTCAGGGTGTGGAGAAAGTCTTTCTGTCGAAAAGGAGAGGGGATCTACAGGCACTGATCAAGAAGAGGGAGGCATTATGGATTTTCCGTATGGGGACAAGAGCTCCAGGAGGCCTAAATGCCAGATGGGATTTGGCACTCATCACAGTGTAGTTTGCCCCACCTCATGAACTATCCACTCTTTTCAGAAATTACAGCCTTCTTGGTTTTGCCGTTGTAACTCTCGGACATATTTTTGTACATGCCTTTTTTGGATTAACTTATTTGAGTGTTTATCTAAAAATGTATGTAGTATTCTCCTATGTTTATAGCTTTTAACTTTGGAGTGTTCGTTGTTTCTTATATGTTTTGTTTTAAGTTCTGTGATCTGGTGACCTGTCATGGGAGGTGTATGACATGTTGTGTTGCTCCACCCTCCTCTTTGTGGGTGTTTCCATGTCAACCCTCCCACTGTCATGTCCTATAAAGATCCGGTCATTTTGCCATGAAATGTGCTATGATTAAGGACCATCTTTAGGTCTGAAACATGTCAGCAAAGTGCTCATTTTACTGTTTTGGGATGAGTCCTTAAATAAATGCTGTGTGACATTGCAGCAGACCCATTTCTTTTTCCTTTGATCCACGGGGTGGTTACCCAGGTCCTGCTTTGTCCCTCATCGAGTGCAGCGGTTCACCTGCCTTTGTGCACAATCCTCCTATGTTGTAATGTTGTCAGGCTTGTCTGACCAATGACTATAGATCAGGCTGTATGCCCATATGACTGACCTATATCCCAGCCCGTAACACCTGCACAAACTCCTACCTAGCAAAGAACTACAATAACCCTGCAGGTAAATGTACCATACAGATTGACAAATAGTATCCACCAAACAGAACCAATAACAATCATACAAGGCACAGTATCACAAGTATAATAGTCACCTGAGGCCTGGAGGATGAGGCAATCCAGATGAGAGTCAGATGACTGCAAGCAAGAGTAATGGTATGCAGATCAGTTGAAAAAATGTAAAGATAAGAAACCGAGAGCCCAATATAGTGCAGTATGTCTTGGCAATTGGAACAAGACAGAACAACAACGGGTAATATACTCACAAGTCTGGGTTACCACCAAGGCAACCACTGGAAATGCAGGTGGGGAGAATTATAACCTGACCCCACTCAGGTCTAAGAAGTCGCTCTCTGTAGACAGGAAAAAACGGGGATGCACCCCTCCACCAAGGGTGGACTAGATCAATGAAGAATGAGGAGTAACAGAGGCGCCATAACTTATATACGACTCATTGGCTGGTCACTTTATACTTGAGGGTGGTAACCACCAACCCCCCTCCTTTTAAATTGTTTCTTAAATATTTTACTCTAATTTGGCGCCTCTGTTACTCCTCATTCTTCATCGGTATGCAGATCAGGCACTTAGCGATAGCGTGGTCAGTACTAGCCAGATGTCAGTCCAGGCAGCGTTCTTGCAAGTCCTTATCCAGGCAGAGGTCGATCCAGGCGGCAAACAGACAGAGTCCAGGTACAATAGCAGAGTCCACAACGGGTAATCCAATAGAGCGTTGTCAGGATACAGGGCAGAATCGGCAACAGGAGTCAAAAGGTTTTGTGAGCTCATACCCAGCAACCAGCCAAAAGCTATCACGGGCGATGTCTGGGGGTGCTCACCATGCTTAAATACAAGGACTAACCAATCAAAAACAAACAGAATTGAAAACAACCAATAGAAGTTCAGCGTGTCAGCTGACTAGCTGACATGCAACACACACACGCGGTTACTGTTTACAACGGCGGAGCGCATACTGAGAGCACGTCCCCCGCCTATCCAAAGGGAGCTGAGCGCCAGGCTGTGCTCCAGTGACGACAGCGGCCTGCTGAGACCCGGAAGCTTGCGCCTCAGCCCGGGTCTCGGCATTCCACCACCATGAGTGCCCCACTGATCGCCAGCCATACAGCCCTCCATTATAGGTAGCCAGAGAGCCCCTTAAGCATAGGTAGCCAGAGAGCACCCCCAGTACAGGTAGCCAAAGAGCCCCTCTGGTCTGTGTAGCCAGAGAGCCCCCCAGTATAGGTAGCCGAGAGTCCCCTCCAAGTATAGGAAGCCAGAGAGACACTACAGTCCACGTAGCCTGCGAATTCCCCAGTATAGGTAGTCAGAAAACCCCCTCAGTTTAGGTTGCCAGAATACCCCCCTCCCCCCAGTATAGGTAGCCATAGAGTCCCCCCCTTCCTCCAGTACAGGTATTCAGAGAGTCCTCTCAGTATAGGTAGCCAGAGACCACGTGCATACAAAAAGGGGGCCTGGAAAAAAAGGATGCAGGATATAGCCGAAATTATATATTTTTATCTAAAACAATATTTTTCATTCATAGCTTATAAACGAAAATAAAGTGCTAAATATGTTGAAAAAATGGAAATGAAATGGCAAAATACCGTCTATAACAAATAACAATATTTACACTTGTATTAAACATAGTAATACAATGGTAGATTTTACAGGTATTTTACTGCAACTATACCTAACCGTACTCTCACACAGATCTCTCCCTATCAGAAACCCCTAGACCCACCACCCCCTTTGTGGAAATATACGTAATTTAATAAACTGTATATTTTACAAATATTGCACTGTAACTATCCTAACCCTACTCTCACACAGAACTCTCCCTGTACCTATCCCTACCTAACCCCTAGACCCCCCTGGTGGTGCCTAATCCTAACCATCCCCCTAGTGGTGCCTAACCCTAACCACCCCCAGGTGGTGCCTAACCCTAACCACCCCCCTGGTGATGCCTAACCCTAAACCCCCCCTAGTGGTGCCTAACCCTAACCCCTCCCCCGGTGGTGCCTAACCCTAACCACCCCCCTGGTGGTGCCTAACCCTAACCCCCTCGGTGATGCTTAACCTCCTTGGCGGTAACCCCGAACGTAGTTTGGGGTAAGCCGCCGGAGGGTGCCGCTCAGGCCCTGCTGGGCCGATTTGTTTAATTTTTTGTTTGCTGGACGCAGCTAGCACTTTGCTAGCTGCGCCAGCACACTGATCGCCGCCGCCCCGCGCACGATCGCCGCTATCCGTCGCGCCGCACGGCCCCCCCCCCAGACCCCGTGCGCTGCCTGGCCAATCAGTGCCAGGCAGCGCCGAGGGGTGGCCCGGGACTCCCAATGACGTCCCGACGTCAGTGATGTCGGTGACGTCATCCCGCCCCGTCGCCATGGCGACGGGGGAAGCCCTCCAGGAAATCCCGTTCTTTGAACGGGATTTCCTGATCGGAGATCGCCGAAGGCGATCGAAGAGGGCGGGGGGATGCCGCTGAGCAGCGGCTATCATGTAGCGAGCCCTGGGCTCGCTGCATGATATAGGGAAATTTTTTTTTTTTTTAAAAAACTGCTGCGCTCCCTTCTGGCAGATTTTTTTATACCGCCAGGAGGGTTAACCCTAACCACCCACCTGGTGGTGCCTAAACCTAACCATCCCCCTGGTGGTGCCTAACCATCCCCACTGCACAAACACCCTTATACACATATAAACAATAATATATGTATTAGTTAAAATACTCAAGAAATAACGTGAGTAGAATAATTTATATATTTTTAATAGAATAAATAGCCTTAAAATCACATACACATTAAAAATATTATAAATAGAAAAAGTTATATATGTATAATAGAATCAATAGCCTTACAATCATGTACGCATTAAAAATCTTAAAATAACGGTAATATTAAAAGCAATATATTAGTAAGATAATAATTTTAAAAATTATAATCAACGAATTATAATTCTGAAAACAAGGTTAATACCAAAAACGATGTATTTCTAATACAATATTTAAAAACGATATTTAAGCATTATATATATGAATATGAATTTTAAAACCATAAAATAAGTGTAAACAAAAATGTACTTGTTACACTCCTGAAAGCAAAATTTAAAAACGAAAAAAATAAGTAAAACCAAAGGTCAAAACGAACTTGTAAACGATATTTGTGATAAACCTTGTTTTGTAAACGAAAACTTTTGTTAACACGATCCCTGCAACCGCTATTTCTCGGGCGCTCAGTAGCCGATATTTTGCATTGCATCCTATGGTGGCGGCATTTTTGTCCATTAGCCATATGCACCTTTTTTTCCTGCTTCCCCAGAGACCCCCTTGTAAAAGAGCTGATCAGGGAAGAAAAGACAATGGTATTTTTTTAATTATGGAGGTGCAATTTATTAGCGTAACATTAGGCCCATCCTCCTGTTTTGATGAAAGTGGACCTGAACTCTTGCACTGGACAGAAGGAAAACATAGGGAAGTGCACTCTTTATGTACTTAGAGAGTTTAGTCTGTCTAATTCCCCTCATCTGTGACCAAGCATAAGTTGTAGTTTGATCACTCCCCTGTGTCACCTGACTGCCAGGACAGAGCAGCTTATTTGTAAACACAGCATGTTAACAAAATGTCTGCTTCCATGAAAGTAGGAAGGATACAAACTCCAGGTTTTATTGCAGAATTTGTATCAGCTGTAACAAATAATTATTTTTCTTTAAAGGTTTTTATGCTGTTGCTTATCTTTTAGAGCAGAGATGAAGTTCTGCGTTTAGGTACGCTTTAAGCCCACATCCTTCTAGTTAACTTCACCCATGCATCGCAAAACTCCGCTGCTGTTCCAGCCATACAGCTCTTTACACCATTAACAGAAACCAGATAGCCGTATATAGAAATCCTTAAATCAACACAATATCCAGCCGAGTCATTTGTCAAAGAAACATTTAAGTCATTTGTCCCCAGCTGTCAGTTACCCTTATTTATGTGTCACATGCTGGCCATTCATCTTTCTCTTCTGTGCTGCCACTTGCACACCTCTGTATCTGGCTTTATCTGACCTGGGAGATCAAAATCAATAAACGGCTAACTACATCACATATAATTTTATTGACAAAATCGTCTGTCTTCAGAAAAAATGACAATAAAGACTTTCAGGCTGGAGTTATTCCATGTATTGCTTTCCTTGTGTTACCACATCCCTCCACATGACATTTAAACAGCACACAGTTATATCTTTGGGAGGTCAGACTGACCACTGGCCAGTCAATGTATAATTTATGAAGGGCACCTTTAGGCTGCATTTCCACTTGTGCGGTGCGGAATCGCCGGGAAATCACCGCAGACGAAATCGCATGCAGGTGCGATTTTGCATGCGTTTTTTCCCGCGATTTCGCATGCGATTTCGCATAGGGTAGTAGGTGGGCGATTTTAACCATGTCACTGCCTGTGTAAATGAACATTACCTCCTATGCGAAATCGCGGGAAAAAACGCATGCCAAAACCGCATGCGATTTCCCTATTAGATACATTGTATGCGATTCGCTTAGCGGTGTGCAGGGAGCGAATTCTGACAGCTCTGCCGTGCAGATTTTCCCCGCACACAAAAACGCTCCGCACAACGCACAAGTGGAAACAGGCCCATCCACTTGTATTGGCTGTGCGAATCTGCATGCGGACAACGCATGCGTATTCGCTATAGTGGAAATGAGCCCTTAGACTTTCAGAATCAGAAAAACTTTATTCGCTGAGTGCGACCAGGTCACACCCGGAATTGCTTGTGGATAACATGGCATAAGACAAAGGAGCAGTAAACAGACATTCAAACAAGCATCAATACGTTACAGATGAACATAAACATAGTGGTGATAACATTACCCAAACAGGGCAGAGAGGCTGGCCTGTGGCCCTAGGGGCTTACATATGGGAGGGTGATAGAGTTCAAGAGAAGGACCGCCTGGGGAAAGAAAGAGTTCCTGTGTCTTGTGGTTCTGGTGAAAATGGTCCTAAGGCGGCCACCAGAGGGGAGGCGGTTAAAGTAGCGCCTGCCAGGGTGTGAGGGGTCGTTCAGTATCCTAAACACCGCAAACGATTGGTGTGTAGGAGGTCCAGGGGTGGCAGAGGTGAACCAATGATCCTCTCTGCAGTATTGATGACTCGTTGAAGTTCCAGCCTGTCACTTGCGGAAGTGCCTGCGTACCAGACGACAATAGAGGAGCAGAGGATGGACTCAATAGTGGCCGTGTAGAAACAAGTCAACAGTTCTGGCGGCATGCTAAACTTCCTCAGCTGTCTCAGAAAGAACAGTCGCTGCTGAGCCTTCCTCTGGATTAAGCTGGTGTTCTCCCCCCACCGAAGATCATGTGTGATATTAGTGCCCAAGAACCGAACACTTCACACTCTAGGGACCTCACTGCCCTCTATGAGGATGGGGTGGGTAAAAAAGGGCGCTACCTGAAGTCCACTGTTTTGGCTGCATTTAGAACGAGTTTGTTTTTTGAGCACCAACTGCAAATGCGTTCAATCTCATTGCGGTAAGCCTGTTCAGCGTCGCCTCTGATGAGACCAAGGATAGTGGTGTCATCTGCGAACTTGATGACTTTAACGGAGTTGGTGGATGAGGAGTAGCTGTTTGTGTACAGTGAAAGCAGGAAAGGGGACAGAACGCACCCTTGCGGGGCACCTGAGTTGATTATTCTCTCCTGGGAGGAGCAGCTGCCGAGCTTGGCAAGTTGTGTCCTGTTTGTAAGAAAGTCCCTGATCCATGCACAAAGAGTGGGCTTGAGACCGAGTTGTGCAAGGTTAGTGTGCAGTCTAGGCAAGAGCATCCTGGCATGGGTGTCTGGTTTATCCAGGTGTTCCATGATAGACGCCAGACTACAGTTGATGGCATCCTAACTTTAAAGTGGACCTGAGCCGTTGCACAGAACAAAAGGAAAACATAGAGAAATGCACCCTGTATGTATTTAGAGAGTTTAGCCTGTTTAATTCCCCCCCCCCCCATCTGTGACTAATCTTAACTTGTGATTTGATACCTCAGCTGTGTCACAGTAATTTGATCCCTCAGCTGACTGCCACAGCAGAGCAGCTTATATGTAAGCACAGGATGTTAACAATATGTCTGCTTCCATTAAAGCAGGAAGTATACAAAATGCATATTTATTGCAGGATTTGTATCAGCTGTAATAAAGAAATGTTTTTCTTTAAAGGTTATTATGTTTTTGCTTATCTTTTAGAGTAGAGAGGAAGTTCTGAATTCAGGTCCGCGTTAAAGATGGCCATACATGGATTTTGAAACAACTGTTTAAACGATAGGCTACAAATTAGGATTTTGAAATTGAGTCATACCGAAAAAGCAGAGTACGATTTTGAACTGATTTGCATAGTAATCTGATTAAAAACAAATCAAATTTGCCGCTCAACATCCTCTTGTACTGTCCGGTGTGGTACAGAAGACTCGATTTGGAGCAAATTCTAATCACAATATTAATTTTCAGCACAGAGCTGATTACATAGAAATTATCCAAACTCCAACAAACAAGTTCTGTCAAGCTGTGTATAACTTACTTCACTGACAGGAGCATTCAAGAATGTTTGATTTGATTCCGCACTGATGAATAAGAATAGGATTACTGAATTATAATTGTCATTTTCTTTTTGTCATACAAAATCTCTCTCTCACCACTATTCTGAGAAATGCCTGGGAATTTGCAACCTGTAAGAGACACATAAAGGGATACTGTAGGGGGGTTGGGGGAAAATGAGCTGAACTTACCCAGGGCTTCTAATGGTCCCCCGCAGACATCCTGTGCCCGCGCAGCCACTCACCGATGCTCCGGCCCCGCCTCCGGTTCACTTCTGGAATTTCTGACTTTAAAGTCGGAAAACCACTGTGCTTGCATGGCTGTGTCCTCGCTCCTGCTGACGTCACGAGGAGCGCACTGCGCAGGCACAGACCATACTGGGCATGTGCAATACACTTCTGGTGACGTCAGCGGGAGGGAGGGCACGACTACGCAGGTGCAGTGGTCTTCCAACTTTAAAGTCTGAAATTCCAGAAGTGAACCGGAGGCGGGGCCCGGAGCATCGGTGAGTGGCTGCGCGGGAACAGGACGTCTGCGGGGGACCATTAGAAGCCCCGGGTAATTTCCCCCCGGCCCCCCTACAGTATCCCTTTAAAGAGAGGCTGATTGCTGAATGGCTGAGTTCCATAATCATCCTTGTTAACACTACAAGAGCTGTAGCAAAATCATCCTGAAGCCATGATTTAAGGACCTCTGTTGCGAAAAATCTTAAAATTCAAAATATATGCGAACATATACAAATAAGAAGTATGTTTCTTCCAGAGTAAAATGAGCCATAAATTACTTTTCTCCTATGTTGCTGTCACTTACAGTTGGCAGTAGAAATCTGACATTACCGACAGATTTTGGACTAGCCCATCTTCTTCTGGGGGGTTCTCAGGGTTTTCTTTATTTTTAAAAGCACTTAGTGAAGGGCAGTTGCTCCGTCCAACTGCCAAAAAAGTGTGCAGTGAGCAGGGAGGCTGGCCAGCATCTTTGTATTAATCATTTTCAGGGAATGTCTCTATAAAGAAAAAAGGCCATGCTGATCTTTCATGCACCAGTAGTGTCTGAATCACCTACCTGAAACAAGCATGCAGCAAATCCAATCAAACTTCAGTCAAAAATCTAATCTGCATGCTTGTTCAGGGTCTAAGGCTACAAGTATTAGAGGCAGAGAGGATCAGCAGGACTGCCATGTAATGTACATTATTTAAAAGGAAATAAATATGTCAATCTCCATATCCCTCTCACCTCGGGTTCCCTTTAACCACTTGAGGACCGTGGGCTTTCTACCCCTTAAGGACCGGCCACTTTTTTTCCATTCAGACCACTGCAGCTTTCACGGTTTATTGCTGGCTCATACAACCTACCACCTAAATGAATTTTGGCTCCTTTTCTTGTCACTAATAAAGCTTTCTTTTGGTGCTATTTGATTGCTCCTGCGATTTTTACTTTTTATTATATTCATCAAAAAAGACATGAATTTTGGCAAAAAAATGATTTTTTTAACTTTCTGTGCTGACATTTTTCAAATAAAGTAAAATTTCTGTATACATGCAGAGCGAAAAATGTGGACAAACATGTTTTGAATAAAAAAAACCCCATTCAGTGTATATTTATTGGTTTGGGTAAAAGTTATAGCGTTTACAAACTATGGTGCAAAAAGTGAATTTTCCCATTTTCAAGCATCTATGACTTTTCTGACCCCCTGTCATGTTTCATGAGGGGCTAGAATTCCAGGATAGTATAAATACCCCCCAAATGACCCCATTTGGAAAGAAGACATCCCAAAGTATTCACTGAGAGGCATAGTGAGTTCATAGAAGATATTAATTTTTGTCACAAGTAAGCGGAAAATGACACTTTGTGACCAAAAAAAAAAAAAAAAAAGTTTCCATTTCTTCTAACTTGCGACAAAAAAAATGAAATCTGCCACGGACTCACCATGCCCCTCTCTGAATACCTTGAAGTGTCTACTTTCCAAAATGGGGTCATTTGTGGGGTGTGTTTACTGTCCTCGCATTTTGGGGGGTGCTAATTTGTAAGCACCCCTGTAAAGCCTAAAGGTGCTCATTGGACTTTGGGCCCCTTAGCGCAGTTAGGCTGCAAAAAAGTGCCACACGTGGTATTGCCGTACTCAGGAGAAGTAGTATAATGTGTTTTGGGGTGTATTTTTACACATACCGATGCTGGGTGGGAGAAATATCTCTGTAAATGACATTTTTTTAATTTGTTTTACACACAATTGTCCATTTACAGAGATCTTTCTCCCACTCAGCATGGGTATGTGTACAAATACACCCCAAAACACATTATACTACTTCTCCTGAGTACGGCGATACCACATGTGTGGCACTTTTTTGCACCCTAACTGCGCTAAGGGGCCCAAAGTCCAATGAGTACCTTTAGGATTTCACAGGTCATTTTGAGAAATTTCGTTTCAAGACTACTCCTCACGGTTTAGGGCCCCTAAAATGCCAGGACAGTATAGGAACCCCACAAATGACCCCATTTTAGAAAGAAGACACCCCAAGGTATTCAGTTAGTAGTACGGTGAGTTCATAGAAGATTTTATTTTTTGTCACAAGTTAGCGGAAAATGACACTTTGTGAAAAAAACCAATAAAAATCAATTTCCGCTAACTTGTGACAAAAAATAAAATCTTCTATGAACTCACCGTACTACTAACAGAATACCTTGGGGTGTCTTCTTTCTAAAATGGAGTCATTTGTGGGGTTCCTATACTGTCCTGGCATTTTAGGGGCCCTAAACCGTGAGGAGTAGTCTTGAAACAAAATTTCTCAAAATGACCTGTGAAATCCTAAAGGTACTCATTGGACTTTGGGCCCCTTAGCGCAGTTAGGGTGCAAAAAAGTGCCACACATGTGGTATCGCCGTACTCGGGAGAAGTAGTACAATGTGTTTTGGGGTGTATTTTTACACATACCCATGCTGGGTGGGAGAAAACACTCTGTAAATGGACAATTGTGTGTAAAAAAATCAAAATTGTCATTTACAGAGGTATTTCTCCCACCCAGCATGGGTATGTGTAAAAATACACCTCAAAACACATTGTACTACTTCTCCCGAGTACGGCGATACCACATGTGTGGCACTTTTTTGCACCCTAACTGCACTAAGGGGCCCAAAGTCCAATGAGTACCTTTAGGATTTCACAGGTCATTTTTGTTTCAAGACTACTCCTCACGGTTTAGGGCCCCTAAAATGCCAGGGCAGTATAGGAACCCCACTAATGACCCCATTTTAGAAAGAAGACACCCCAAGGTATTCCGTTAGGAGTATGGTGAGTTCATAAAAGTTTTTATTTTTTTGTCACAAGTTAGCGGAAATTGATTTTAATTGTTTTTTTTCACAAAGTGTCATTTTCCGCTAACTTGTGACAAAAAAATAAAATCTTCTATGAACTCACCATACTCTGTACGGAATACCTTTGGGTGTCTTCTTTCTAGAATGGGGTCATTTGTGGGGTTCCGATACTGCCCTGGCATTTTAGGGGCCCTAAACCGTGAGGAGTAGTCTTGAAACCAAATGTCGCAAAATGACCTGTGAAATCCTAAAGGTACTCATTGGACTTTGGGCCCCTTAGCGTACTTAGGGTGTAAAAAAGTGCCACACATGTGGTACCGCCGTACTCAGGAGAAGTAGTATAATGCGTTTTGGGGTGTATTTTTACACAAACCCATGCTAAGTGGGAGAAATATCTCTGTAAATGACAATTGTTTGATTTTTTTTACACACAATTGTCCATTTACATAGAAATTTCTCCCACCCAGCATGGGTTTGTGTAAAAATACACCCCAAAACACATTATACTACTTTTCCTGAGTACGGCGGTACCTAGAGTTGAGCCGAAATTTTCGTAATTTCGCATTACTATAATTACGCATGCGAAATTTGCGATTACGATGCGAAATTAGCATAGCGAAATTGCCATTAAAATCGTAATTGAAAATACCGTAAGCGTAATTTTCAACGTGAAATTTCGCGTTTCGTTCACGCCGTAATTTCGCATTTAACGCTACCGTAATTTCGCGTTAAACCGTAACGCTCCGTATAATATAAAAAAGCCGCCGACTTTAAGGGTTAATAGCAAAGCCCCCTTAAATACTAAGAGCCTCAAATTTGGAGAATATATTAAGGAGATCAGGAGGAATAAGAGGAAAATGTTTTTTTTCAAAAAGACCTTATAGTTTTTGAGAAAATCGATGTTAAAGTTTCAAAGTAAAAATGTATACATTTAAAAACCCGCCGACTTTAACGGTTAATAGCAAAGCCTGCTTAAAGTTTAGGAACACCAAATTCCTAGGGTATATTAAGGGGATCAGTGGGAATAAGAGGAAAATTTTTTTTTTCAAAAAGACCTTATAGTTTTTGAGAAAATCGATTTTTAAGTTTCAAGGGCAAAAATGTCTTTTAAATGCGGAAAATGTCCGTTTTTTTTGCACAGGTAACAATAGTGTATTATTTTCATAGATTCCCCCAAGTGGGAAGAGTTTTACTTACTTCATTCTGAGTGTGGGAAATATAAAAAAAAAACGACGTGGGGTCCCCCCTCCCAGACCTCTTTAACCCCTTGTCCCCCATGCAGGCTGGGATAGCCAGAATGCGGAGCACCGGCCGCGTGGGGCTCCGCACCCTAACTATACCAGCCCGCATGGTCCATGGATTGGGGGGTCTCGGAAGGGGAGGGGCAGCCAAGCTTTCCCCTCCCCCTCCGAGCCCTTGTCCAATCCAAGGACAAGGGGCTCTTCTCCACCTCCGATGGGCGGTGGAGGTGGAGGTCGCGATTTCCTGGGTGGGGGGTTCATGGTGGAATCTGGGAGTCCCCTTTAAAAAGGGGTCCCCCAGATGCCCACCCCCCCTCCCAGGAGAAATGAGTATAGAGGTACTTGTACCCCTTACCCATTTCCTTTAAGAGTTAAAAGTAAATAAACACACAAACACATAGAAAAAGTATTTTAATTGAACAAAAAACATAACCACGAAAAAAGTCCTTTAATATTCTTAATTAACCATTAATACTTACCTGTCCCTTTAAATAAATGATCCCACGCAATATCCTCGGAAATGTTCTATCAGTTACAATGTAACAAGGTTATTACAATGTAACAACTTTGTTACATTGTAACTACGCCGCACCCGACGTCACTCGCCGCTCACCCGCCGCACGGACCCGACAGAGCTCTGAGCTATATAGCTCAGAGCTCTCTAAGCATCTTTGTATTTGGGCTCCAAGGAGCCCCATTGGTCCTTAGCAGACCAATGGGGTTCCTTCTGATTTGAAGGAACCCCATTGGTCTGCTAAGGACCAATGGGGCTCCTTTGAGCCCAAATACAAAGATGCTTTAGAGAGCTCTGAGCTATATAGCTCAGAGCTCTGTCGGGTCCGTGCAGGACGCTAAGTCCCCGCCGGCTCCGCTGCCCTCCCCGCCTCTCCCACATGTCACCCACATGTCACCCACATGTGGGTGACATGTGGGTGACAGATGTGGGCGGGGTGGACAGCGGGAGCCGGCGGGGACTTAGCGTCCTGCAAGGACGCGTAAGTGTATGCGGCGGCTGAGCGGCGAGTGACGTCGGGTGCGGCGTAGTTACAATGTAACAAAGTTGTTACATTGTAATAACCTTGTTACATTGTAACTGATAGAACATTTCCGAGGATATTGCGTGGGATCATTTATTTAAAGGGACAGGTAAGTATTAATGGTTAATTAAGAATATTAAAGGTCTTTTTTCGTGGTTATGTTTTTTGTTCAATTAAAATACTTTTTCTATGTGTTTGTGTGTTTATTTACTTTTAACTCTTAAAGGAAATGGGTAAGGGGTACAAGTACCTCTATACTCATTTCTCCTGGGAGGGGGGGTGGGCATCTGGGGGACCCCTTTTTAAAGGGGACTCCCAGATTCCACCATGAACCCCCCACCCAGGAAATCGCGGCCTCCACCTCCACCGCCCATCGGAGGTGGAGAAGAGCCCCTTGTCCTTGGATTGGACAAGGGCTCGGAGGGGGAGGGGAAAGCTTGGCTGCCCCTCCCCTTCCGAGACCCCCCAATCCATGGACCATGCGGGCTGGTATAGTCAGGGTGCGGAGCCCCACGCGGCCGGTGCTCCGCATTCTGGCTATCCCAGCCTGCATGGGGGACAAGGGGTTAAAGAGGTCTGGGAGGGGGGACCCCACGTCGTTTTTTTTTTATATTTCCCACACTCAGAACAAAGTAAGTAAAACTCTTCCCACTTGGGGGAATCTATGAAAATAATACACTATTGTTACCTGTGCAAAAAAACCTGACATTTTCCGCATTTAAAAGACATTTTTGCCCTTGAAACTTAAAAATCGATTTTCTCAAAAACTATAAGGTCTTTTTGAAAAAAAAATTTTCCTCTTATTCCCACTGATCCCCTTAATATACCCTACGAATTTGGTGTTCCTAAACTTTAAGCAGGCTTTGCTATTAACCGTTAAAGTCGGCGGGTTTTTAAATGTATACATTTTAACTTTGAAACTTTAACATCGATTTTCTCAAAAACTATAAGGTCTTTTTGAAAAAAATTTTTTTCCTCTTATTCCTCCTGATCTCCTTAATATATTCTCTAAATTTGAGGCTCTTAGCATTTAAGGGGGCTTTGCTATTAACCCCTAAAGTCAGCGGCTTTGTTATATTATACGGAGCGTTACGGTTTAACGCGAAATTACGGTAGCGTTTAATGCGAAATTACGGCATGAACAAATACCCATTGTAATGCGAAAATTACGCTTAAGCGAAATTTCGCGAAATCCTTCTTCATTACGATTATGTACTTACGGCCATAATCGTAATTACACTAATTACGCGAAGTTTCACGAAATCGTAATTAGGTCATTACGCTCATGTGTGACACTTTTTTGCAGCCTAGGTGCGCTAAGGGGCCCAACGTCCTATTCACAGGTCATTTTGAGGCATTTGTTTTCTAGACTACTCCTCGCGGTTTTAGGGCCCCTAAAATGCCAGGGCAGTATAGGAACCCCACAAGTGACCCCATTTTAGAAAGAAGACACCCCAAGGTATTCCATTAGGTGTATGGTGAGCTCATACAAGATTTTATTTTTTGTCACAAGTTAGTGAAAAATGTCACTTTGTGAAAAAAACCCAATAAAAATCAATTTCCGCTAACTTTTGACAAAAAATAAAATCTTCTATGAACTCGTCATACACCTAACGGAATACCTTAGGGTGTCTTTTTTTTCTAAAATGGGGTCACTTGTGGGGTTCCTATACCGCCCTGGCATTTTACGGGCCCAAAACCGTGAGTAGCCTGGAAACCAAATGTCTCAAAATGACTGTTCAGGGGTATAAGCATCTGCAAATTTTGATGACAGGTGGTCTATGAGGGGGCGAATTTTGTGGAACCGGTCATAAGCAGGGTGGCCTTTTAGATGACAGGTTGTATTGGGCCTGATCTGATGGATAGGAGTGCTAGGGGGTGACAGGAGGTGATTGATGGGTGTCTCAGGGGGTGGTTAGAGGGGAAAATAGATGCAATCAATGCACTGGGGAGGTGATCGGAAGGGGGTCTGAGGGGGATCTGAGGGTTTGGCCGAGTGATCAGGAGCCCACACGGGGCAAATTAGGGCCTGATCTGATGGGTAGGTGTGCTAGGGGGTGACAGGAGGTGATTGATGGGTGTCTCAAGGTGTGATTAGAGGGGGGAATAGATGCAAGCAATGCACTGGCGAGGTGATCAGGGCTGGGGTCTGAGGGCATTCTGAGGGTGTGGGTGGGTGATTGAGTGCCCTAGGGGCAGATAGGGGTCTAATCTGATAGGTAGCAGTGACAGGGGGTGATTGATGGGAAATTAGTGGGTGTTTAGGGTAGAGAACAGATGTAAACACTGCACTTGGGAGGTGATCGGACGTCGGATCTGCGGGCGATCTATTGGTGTGGGTGGGTGATCAGATTGCCCGCAAGGGGCAGGTTAGGGGCTGATTGATGGGTGGCAGTGACAGCGGGTGATTGATGGGTGGCAGTGACAGGGGGTGATTGATGGGTGGCAGTGACAGGGGGTGATTGATGGGTGATTGATAGGTGATTGACAGGTGATTGACAGGTAATCAGTGGGTTATTACAGGGGAGAACAGATGTAAATATTGCATTGGCGAATTGATAAGGGGGGGGTCTGAGGGCAATCTGAGCGTGTAGGCGGGTGATTGGGTGCCCGCAAGGGGCAGATTAGGGTCTGATCTTATGGGTAACAGTGACAGGTGGTGATAGGGGGTGATTGATGGGTAATTAGTGGGTGTTTAGGGTAGAGAATAGATGTAAACACTGCGCTTGGAAGGTGATCTGATGTCGGATCTGCGGGCGATCTATTGGTGTGGGTGGGTGATCAGTTTGCCCGCAAGGGGCAGGTTAGGGGCTGATTGATGGGTGGCAGTGACAGGGGGTGATTGATGGGTGGCAGTGACAGGGGGTGATTGATGGGTGATTGGCAGGTGATTGACAGGTGATCAGTGGGTTATTACAGGGAAGGACAGATGTAAATAATGCCCTGGCGAATTGATAAGGGGGGGTCTGAGGGCAATCTGAGCGTGTAGGCGGGTGATTGGGTGCCCGCAAGGGGCAGATTAGGGTCTGATCTGATGGGTAACAGTGACAGGTGGTGATAGGGGGTGATTGATGGGTGATTGATGGGTAATTAGTGGGTGTTTAGAGGAGAGAATAGATGTAAACACTGCGCTTGGGTGGTGATCTGATGTCGGATCTGCAGGTGATCTATTGGTGTGGGTGGGTGATCAGATTGCCCGCAAGGGGCAGGTTAGGGGCTGATTGATGGGTGGCAGTGACAGGGGGTGATTGATGGGTGATTGATGGGTGATTGACAGGTGATTGACAGGTGATTGACAGGTGATCAGGGGGGATAGATGCATACAGTACATGGGGGGAGGGTCTGGGGGGGGGTCTGGGGAGAATCTGAGGGGTGGGGGGGTGATCAGGAGGGAGCAGGGGGCAGGGGGGGGGGGGGATAAAAAAAAATAGCGTTGACAGATAGTGACAGGGAGTGATTGATGGGTGATTACGGGGGTGATTGGGTGCAAACAGGGGTCTGGGGGGTGGGCAGGGGGGGTCTGATGGGTGCTGTGGACGATCTGGGGCAGGGGGGGGGGGGGAAATCAGTGTGCTTGGTGCAGACTAGGGTGGCTGCAGCCTGCCCTGGTGGTCCCTCGGACACTGGGACCACCAGGGCAGGAGGCAGCCTGTATAATACACTTTGTAAACATTACAAAGTGTATTATACACTTTGTATGCGGCGATCGTCGGGTTAACATCCCACCGGCGCTTCCGTATGGCCGGCGGGATGTTGCGGCGGGTGAGCGGCGCCAGGCGGAGGTGGAGGATCGCGTCACTGATGACGCGATCGCTCCGCCCATGCTCCTACAAGGACCGCCGCCATTTGTCTATACGGCGGTCCTTGCGGGGTGCACTTCCCGGCCGCCATTTGTCAATACGGCGGTCGGGAAGTGGTTAACCTCCCTGGCGGTTAAAAAATTTTTTCAAATGGGCAAAAATCCCTTTTTTTTAAATTTATTTTTTTTGTTTCATGTAAGGCCCAGTTCACATTGGCGGTCGCCATCCGGAATCGCCGTGCCGGAGCCGGACCGCATGCGGAACGGACGGAACGGACGCACGGCACAGCAATCAAAGTCTATGCGTCCGTTCACATGCGTCCGTTCCGTCCGGACCGGAGCCGGACCGGATCCGGACTCCGGCGTAAGATCCAACATGCGCTATTTTTTGGTCCGGCTCCTCCGGCAGACGTATCCGGAGCGGAGCCGGACTGTTGCATCCGGCCAATACAAAGCAATGAGAACCGGAGAGCGCACAACACACTGGCCGTAAAAAACGGACGCTCCACCCCACCTCCCATGCTTCCTCCATGCTACAGCGGCCATCCTGGACGGGGACACATGGGCCCAGCGCCCACAGTGTGGAGCAGCAGCGACCTCATGCTGGAGCTCCCCGGCAGCAACATGTCCGATACGTCTGATAACGAGGAGGTGAGGCCCTACAACGACCCCAGAGCTTCTGCCGACCTCCCAGACCCCAGGTATTATTATACAGCTTGTTATCTCAAACGGATCCGGACCGCAACCGTGTTCATACCGCACGGAAAACAGATGCAAACGGACCGGATCCGAACCTAATCCGGATAGGAACCGTACGGATTAGGTCCGGTCCGGACATTCGTTCCGGTTTTTACAAAACCGCAAGTGTGAATGGGGCCTAAAGCTACCAGAGTGGTAGCTACATGAAACACCACTAGAGGGCGCATGTGTCCCTCTAGTGCGATCGTCGCCGGCACTAATAGCAAACAGGGGAGCGCGTATATAACGCGTTCCCCTGTTTGGCTTCTCCTGTCGCCATGGCGACGATCGGAATGACGTCATGGACGTCAGCCGACGTCCTGACGTCAGGCACACCCGATCCAGCCCATAGCGCTGCCCGGAACTCATTGGTCCGGGCAGCGCAGGGCTCTGGCGGGGGGGGGCCCTCTTTCGCCGCTGCGTGCGGGCGATCGCCGCAGAGCGGCGACGATCAAGCTGTGCGCGCGGCTAGCAAAGTGCTGGCTGCGCGCACAGCACTTTGAATGGGGCGAATAGCCCCAATAGAGCCGGAGAAATCCTCCTGCGCGGCATAGCCCGAGCTCAGCCCAGGCTTACCGTCAGGGAGGTTAAAAAGTCATGCAGTAAAGTGTAATACATTGTTATACAGGATACCTAATTTTACATTATTTATCCCAGTTTCAGCATCAGAAATGCTACCTATGTGTATATATTGCTGTTTATTGGTACGGATTAACCCTTTCCACCCAGTGATGGTTAAAGAGACTCTGTAACAAAAAATTTAGCAGTATTTCTCCTATCCTACACGTTCCTAAGGCTGTTCCATTGTACTCTGGCTTACTGCAGCACTTTCTACTTGCACCATCTCTGTAATAAATCAACGTATCTTTCCCCTGTCCGATTTGTCACCTGTGTCTGGAAGGCTGCCAACTCTTCAGTAATGTGAACAAGTTAACCCCTTCCAAGCCCCTCCAGTGCTCCTGTGATGATTAATCCTCACAGACAACCTCCCTGCTCTCACTGTCAGCTTGTCTGCTATCTGTGAGGCTGATAAACACAGACTGATAAACTGAACAAGAATAGCTGGCTGAGGAGGAAGCTGCCTGTCAGGATGACACTTGTGCAGAGCCAAGACTCAGCTTGTCATGCTTCATTGACACAGAGCTCTTCCAAAACTTGCACATAACCTCTGGAGACTGAATTCAATGTGTAGCTCACTGAATTCTCTGTGTACTCACTGTGTATTAACTGAGTTCACTGCTCTGCTGATGTACTTCCTGTTTTGGTGGCCATCTTTTCTGTTTACAAAACAGTTTATAAAACAGTTTTTTTACCCTCTTTATTGCAGCGTAGAGCAGCAAAAATATTACAGAGGGGGTTAGGAGATGACCCCAAACAGGCAGGGATCGTTGTTTATACTTCATTTTGTGAATACAGATTCTCTTTAACCTAGGCTATTTAGTTATGCAGCCTTCCGGTACAGAGCACTCTTACAGACTGAGTGTTGTTACTGCTCACTTTAGACAAACAACACATACAAAGAAAACATTCCACAATGATTCCTAACCTTAATCCCCTCCACCAGAGGTGACTAACCTTAACCTCAATTTTCAATATAACCGCCAGCGCCCATTTACCCGTGTTACTTGGCGCCCTTTTTACCCGTGTTAGCTGCTAATCGCGGCAATAAACATTAGACTCTATAGCGTCACACTTTTCACCTGGGCCTGCAGTACACTTTTTAACTTATTCGATTATTAGTCTACAGCTGGCTATTTGCTTCACAGGTATCTTATTAATGCAGAAAATCTCTTTGAAAGGTATTAGTCTAATTAAAGTAGTGATGAGGTATCTCTTGCACTGTCAGATTTTTACTTGGTTTTATATTGTCAGGTATAAAGCAAAGCTTTTTAATTAGGTTAAACTAATGATAGGACTGTATATGTAAAGAGGAGGTTTCATAGTTACATAGCTAGTTTTGTTGAAAAAAAGACATCTTTCCATAAAGTCCAATCAGGAGAAGAAAACCCCCAAACAAACAGGTAAACATTTCTGTCCTGCACCCTTACATATCCCAGTTGATCCAGTAGAAGACAAAAACCCTTACAAGGCTTGGGCCAATTCATCTTTAAAGCAGGGGTGTCAGACTCAATTACGTAAGGGGCCAAAGACTAAGTCGCGGACCAAGTTATTTATTAAGAGTTAACATTTAATAAACTCAAACCAAGTGGTGTAACTATAGCAACCATGGGGGGGCCAGCTCCTCCCTCTTCTGCAGTGGAGCAGTTTAACCACTTAAAGTGGAATGAAACCCAACATTTCTTCTTTGCTCTCCAAATTGTTTTACTAGAACAGCATTTAATTAGTTAAACACAGAGCTTGAAAGTTCAGTGCAGAGAAATCCGGATGCATCCAAAGTGAGAAAGAGAGAGATAGTGTTATCTTGTGTTTACTTAATTGTATCAAGTAAGGAATGTGACACATTCCCTGACTGTGCAGGAGCTCCTGGACACAGACAGAAACATTTCTGCAAACACACAAATGGAGAAACTCACTCCCAACTCCCAACATTTCTGCATTCTCAAAGAAATACCTGCCTTAAATACAAGATGAATAAAACCAGTTATGAATAAAATGCAAAGGCAGCTCTCAAAGCAAAAAACTGTACCTTTGGGAACTTGTAATTTCTAAATGAATAATAATACATATGCACAAATGCAAATATGATAATCGTATGGCATATAAAAAGTAGGAAAGCATGTTTTTATTGAATATTATGTCAGGGTTTTATACCGCTTTAAGGACCACTGTCTTAAACCGCTCTAGTGACCAGGCTATTTTTTTTACACAGCAGGAGACATTGGCAGCGCTTCCGAACAGAGGCTGCACCCGAATTGACTACCTGCAATAGATGTGCAGAGCTCCACAATTGTGGACTAAAATACACAACATGCATTCAAAACAGGTACAGCAAAGGAGGACGTTAGCTTCAGTATAAATAACATGTGCACAAATTATTCCCTACTAGACTTCCCCACGGCGGTGACGGGTCCTCTCGGGGAAGACCTACCGCTAGTCTAACGATAAAAACACAATTTTTTCCTAGTGCTGCTAGTCATAAAATGGTATACACATTTCTCTCAAACAGACATCAAACAAATGACAGCGCTCATAGGCTGCAACTGAATTGTAGACTAACAGTGGCATGCAGAGCCCCACAGGGCTAAATACATGCCTTGAATGCAAATCAGATGCAAATCATGTACTAGTCCTAATCTATAATTTGAATGCAAATTGATGCACATGGATGCAGCTAGCCATAAGTATACGTACATGAGTTTTGTACAGGAGGAGACATTTGGCAGCGCTTCCAAACAGAGGCTGCACCCGAATTGACTACCTGCAATAGATGTGCAGAGCTCCACAATTGTGGACTAAAATACACAACATGCATTCAAAACAGGTACAGCAAAGGAGGACGTTAGCTTCAGTATAAATAATATGTGCACAAATTATTCCCTACTAGACTGCGCTGCCAATGTCTCCTGCTGTACGAAACTCATGTAAGTATATTTATGGCTAGCTGCATCCATGTGCATCAATTTGCATTCAAATTCAAAATTTTTTTTTACAATTAAGGCCACTGCAGCTTTAAGGGCTCGCTGCAGGGCTGCACAACTCAGCACACAAGTTATTCCCCCCCCCCCTTTTCTGCCCACCAGCAGAGCTTTCTGTTGGTGGGCTATGATCGCTCCCAGGATGTTTATTTTTGTTTTTTACAAATATTTCTATCATTTTTTTAACAATAAATTACCCTATTTTATTTTTTTAACCCTCTTTCCCCTACCAGCCAATCAGCGTGATTGGTAAATAGACGGCGCATGCAATCTCCTGCAAAACCCCGCCCCAGGATTTCACTTTAATTGGCGTGGAGCAGTTCTGGGGCAGCCGCTGTGTTCACGCCAATCGGTGTTATGTGGACGGCAAGAGGTTAACAATTACCTGCCCCAGTGCTGCTTGGTAAGAAAAGGACCAAGATGAAAGGTGGCCCAAGGCAAGATGCTAGCCTTTTCTTCCCCATAGTATTTTTGGTAAGTTGGGGTGGGGGGGGGGAGGTTTACCAGCCACATGAGAGGCTTTGGATCCCCAGAGGGGGCCCCATGATAATTTTGCTGAGGGGTCCTATGAGTTGTTGCACAAACTGACAGTGCTCCTCTAGATGGGATGTCAGTGCGTTGTCTGAGATTGCTGAGAATTATCTAGTTGTTGTAGCTGTGGATGTCGTTCAATGCAAGGAAAGCATCCAAACCTCTGTTAAATGCAGGTAGAGATTTTGCCATACCTACTTACTGTGGTAACAAATATTCCACATTTTAACCACTCTTACTGTAAGAACCCCTTCCTAAATAAATGGCAATACTTTTTTTCCTCCCCGTTTTTATACCCCCTCTCCTTTATATAAGCCTAGGGACATAAAGCTAATCTGCTAAGCTTTTGTATTGACCTCTGATGTATTTATACATGTTAATCAGGTTGGCCCTTAGGCGCCTTTTTTCCAAGCTAAATAAACCCAGTTTGTCAAACATTTCTTGGTAAGTGAGACCTTCCATCCATCCATTAATTCAGTTTCCCGTTTTTGTACTTTGTTCTGCTATGTAAATGTCCTTCCTTATTTTTAAGCCACTCCTTTATTAAAAACCCTGGAAGGGTTATAGACAGTTCATATTAACTATAACATGAAGCTCTGTTTTCTTTGAAAATTGCTGTAAATGTATATCAGCGTTCTACAAGACATTCTGTGATGTAATTTATTAAAAAAAAAGCATTTTCCATTTCAGTATATAGTCAGCTATAATGAATTTGCACAGCTCACAAAAGCTGGCATTGCACTTCTTTCCAAGCGTGGAATCTGTACCTCCTTGAAGAATACGCACTTCCCCAGAAACTCCACACCTTAAGGTAGCCATACACTGGTCGATTTGCCAACAGATTCGACCAACAGATAGATCCCTCTCTGATCGAATCTGATCAGAGAGGGATCGTATGGCTACCTTTACTGCAAACAGATTGTGAACCGATTTCAGCCTGAAACCGTTCACAATCTGTTGTGGTGGTGGTGCTGCTGCTGCCGCGCCCCCCCCTCCCGCCGCATACATTACCTGCTCCGCCGGCGCAACTGCCCCCGGTCACCGCTGCTCCGTCTCCGCTCTGGTCTCCAGGTCCGGCATGCTTTACTTCTTCCTGCCCGGCAGGAAGTTTAAACAGTAGAGCGCCCTCTACTGTTTAAACTTCCTGCCGGGCTAGAAGAAGTGAAGCATGCCGGACCCGGAGACCAGACCAGCGCAGAGACGGAGCAGCGGTGACCGGGGGAGCAGGTAATGTATGCGGGCTCTATTGCGTCGGTCGTTGGGTACTCGAACGCCGCTAGCGACGCGCTCCCTACCCGCGGGCGATCGACGGTAATTTTCCGCACGGAGTGATCGACGGGATCGGACGAAATGGATCGAAATTCGGCGTGTTGCGGGAACGATGTGACAGCAGATTAGATCCCAGTGATCGAATCTGCTGTCGATCTGGTGGGAATCGGCCTAGTGTATGGCCAGCTTTACTGCATGAGTAATTGGCTGCACACAATAGAAGCTTATTTTCCACACCTGGAGTAAACCACTGACTGGCAGCAAATGAGAATTCAGGACTGTGCTTTACTTGCACACGTTTACGTGCTCAAATGTAAACCAACTGAATTACTGTAATGCTGGGGGGGTCATACTTTTTGACCACCCAGCACAACAAGGCTAAGAGCTGGATAATGGAAGAGGCTACACAGGCTGCCCAGAGCAACTGCAGCTCTGGGCTTCCGATATCGCTACAAATAAGACGCAATGGCAGTGCAGTGCGATGTCGCGCTGCTCTTGCGATAGCAAGCACTCAGACAGGTACAAGACAGGACTATAGATTGGAGCGTAACTAGTAGCAACCACAGCTCGCAGTCACGTCCACAGAAGCAGAGCAAGCAGGCTAACAAAAGTCACCAGCAAGCATCCACACAGGCAAGACTACAGGAAAGAACATAACTAATAGCAACACAACTATGCTAGCTAAGCACAGGTGGTCACGATAAGCGCAACCTACCGAAACGTGCTAAACTGACTAGCTAACTGAAAAATTTCCGTAGCTCGAATAAAGAAAACAACAAACGACTCAACTAACGGATAAATATATATTAGCAATTCTGCATATATATTTATCACAAACTAGCTAAGCACAAGTAATGGTAATTAACAAGATGGACAACAGACAGACAGACGGAATGCTCAGCCAAACTAGTCGCTTTTTCAGCAACGGCAACATTCACACTGAGATAGACAAGACTAACAGGTAGGAGCGAACTAATGGCAACCCCTGCTATAGTTCGTCCTCAAAAACAAGGCTAGAAGGAATACTACCAGTCACCAACGTGGTGCTGGCAGAATCAAACTATCAGGATCAGAAGGATTTCACTGAGCCCCCGCAGGTCAGCAAACATCCAGCAGACATCACAATACAGAGCAAGGCATTATACATTTACAATAACAACTTTCACAGCATAGACCCAACGACAACTCAGAGAGCTGAACGCTATGATGGGCGAGGTCTAAAAGGGGAGGCAGACTTTTATGCCGGCATTGACCAATGGATGCAAGCATGCAAATCTCCACACAGCTGAATAGTAATCATTCAGAATCAGAATCAGAATCAATTTAGAATCAGAATCAGAATCAATTTATTTTCGCCAAGTAAGTTTGCACCTACAAGGAATTTGTCTTGGCAGTTGCTTAACAAACACAAACAAAAACAATACAAGGACAGACAGTGTGAATATTACAAGTTAAGGACATTATAAGTATAGTGGCAGTAAGCAATGTGAGAATTGTTCATGTTTAGTTCTGTGCTGATTACTTTCAGTCCTAGCAGCTCTAACGTGGTTCAGCATTAAGTATGGCTACCGCTTGAGGATAAAAAAATTGTTCCTGTGTCTAGAGGTTTTGGTAGCGATTGAATCCTGAGCTGGCTTGGTTACCATTTGCTAGCTGAAAGACTACCATAACAAATGCATGCAGTACTATGCAACAGCATGCATGCAGGAAATCCAAGGCTATCTGGCTGCAGCTCAGCTGTAGTAAGCCATTGGAGGAATGATGACAGCATTCTGAGCTACCAGAACTGCAGAGCAATTGCAAATGACAATGTGACTCATTGCGAATGCACAACCGAATGCAGGCTGACAAGCCAGAACTGTCCGTTTGCAGCTCCACCGCAATGGACAGAACATGCCACAGGAGGAATCCTTACATTCTGCCATTAATCCCTGAAATATATATACAGCTGATCTGAAGCAAATACATTTCCCCCAACAACAGTGTTGTTTCCCTTTAAGCAAGAAATATTGTAAGGTTGGACATCTATTAAAACCAAATGAATGCATTTGTATTAAACAAAGTGCAGCATCAAAGTTACTGAATGCAATGACTCAGGGCATACCCAGCCTGAATATTAATGGTCATATATCTGGCCACAATTGTGGTTTGACCATTTTTTTTTTATTTGGGAAGAAAGAGATTAACATCATTTCTATAAAGTAAACAGGCTGTGTGTAATGCGAAGGTTATTCTGAATAGTGGCATCTTCCTAATACTCCTAGAGATAAAAAGGAATATTGATTTCTTTTATATTCTGCCACTTTATAATCAAGTGGCCAATCAATAAGTATCATAATCAACACAGAATGTTTTTGATGCCTCAAAATATTTAACCTTTGCACTGGAAACTGCTCATGACATTTATAGCCATTGACCATGTTGTGAGAAGAGAGCAAAGTTACTGCAGCGTGAATCAGACCTGTCAAGTCTCAAAGCAGAGGATCCTGAGACAGCCAGTGCAGCTACTGCCCTTTCCCAGCAGGGAGACATTTCTGGCAGCTTACTGCTTGTTTAGTATTTTCCTATGCCCAAGGCAATATTCTGCAATAAACAATGGCTTTTATTTAAAGGACCGCTATAGGAAAAAAAAGTAAGCAGCTAAAATGTGAAAGAACCGACAGGTGTTAGACTAGTCCATCTCCTCATGAGGGATTCTAAGAGTTTTATTTGTTTTCAGACTTAACAACTGCTGTTCAGGAAATGCTTTTGAAAACAAAGAAAACCCAGAGAATCCCCAATGAGGAGATGGACCTGTAGGTTCTGTCAGATTTTAACTGCTTACTTTTATTGCTGTGGTTGTCCTTTTATAGCACAACACATAGAGCAATAATATGCTGGTGCTTATAACAGCTACACCTTCTTGTGTGTTTAGCGGCTCACAACAGGCAGATTTTAGCTGAAGTTTGGTGTATAAAAATACTAGTAAGTTAATTGGTTCCCCCCAACAAACTGACCTTTGATTATGGTCGGGACATTAGACTATGACTAAGGTAGGGATTAAATTGTAAGCTCCTCTGTGGACAGTCCGTGAGTCTGTGACATGACTGTGGACTTTGTAAGGTGCTGTGGAAGATGTCAGCGCTATCTAATGACTGGAGATGATGCTCTTTGTTTCTTGTGCACTGATGCTTCCCATTAAGGTGATGGCTCATATACCCTTCTAATGCATTAATTGGAACCATGTCAGAGAAATCATTTTCTAATGGCCATTTCTCAGAGATTACCATACAGATTAGGGCAGCACGGTGGTGTAGCTAGGGCAGCACGGTGGCGTAGAGGTTAGCTCTCTCGCCTTGCAGCGCTGGCTCCCTGGTTCGAATCCCAGCCAGGGCACTATCTGCAAAGAGTTTGTATGTTCTCTCCGTGTCTGCGTGGGTTTCCTCCGGGCACTCCGGTTTCCTCCCACATTCCAAAAACATACGGAAATGTTAATTGGCTCCCCCTAAAAATTGGCCCTAGACTACAGTACTTACACTTCATAATATAGACATAAGGCAATGGTAGGGATTAGATTGTGAGCTCCTTTGAGGGACAGTTAGTGACAAGATATATATATACACTGTACAGCGCTGCGTAATATGTCGGCGCTATATAAATACTAAATAATAATAATAATAATAATTATTTGTGCATTTTTAATCAACATTAAAGGACATTATTGATGTTGTAGATCCTTTACTGAAAATCATTTCAATTTTTTCTCTGCTTAGCTGCATGTTTTCTTTGGTTACAGCAAAGTAAATACAGATGCGGACAAGCACTCTGCCTGCTTTTCTGTGTATTTTTTTTTTAAAGTATCACACCCTTAAGAGTGTAAGCTCGCAAGGGCAGTAGGTCTTTGGTGCTGGTCTGTGGGTTGACTCAGACTGTTCTCACCATTCGTCACTTCTGTCTATCTGAGATTTTTCTTGGTCTGCCACTTCGAGCCTTAACTTGAACTGAGCCTGTGGTCTTCCATTTCCTCAATATGTTCCTAAATGTGGAAAAAGACAGCTGTAATCTCTGAGACAGCTTTTTGTATCCTTCCCCTAAACCATGATGGTGAACAATCTTTGTCTTCAGGTCATTTGAGAGTTGTTTTGAGCCCCCCATGTTGCTATTCTTCAGAGAAAATAAAAGAGGAGGGAAACTTACAAGTGACCCCCTTAAATACTCTTTCTCATAGTTGGATTCACCTGTGTATGTAGGTCAGGGGTCACTGAGCTTACCAGGCCAATTTGAGTTCCAATAATTAGTTCTAAAAGTTTTGGAATCAATAAAATTTATGCACCTGCCTAATTTTTTTTTAAACAATTATTGCGCACTTTCTGTAAATCCAATAAACTTCATTTCACTTCTCAAATATCACTGTGTTTGTCTCCTAAATGATATATTTAACTGACATTTTTTATCGTAACAACCTACGATTTATACAGGAAAATCATGATGATTAACAAGGTTGCCCAATTCCACTGTATGTCTAGTTGTCTACCAATTCTGTATTAGAAAAAGACAAGACAAATAACATTTATATCGTGCTTTTCTCATGGCGGACTCAAAGCACCAGAGCTGCAGCCACTAGGGCGCGCTCTATAGGCAGTAGCAGTGTTATGCCTAATACACACGATGAGATTTTCTGGCAGATTAACTGCATGTCCGATCTGATTTCCGATCGATTTTCTGATCAATTTTCCATTCACTTCTATTGAAAATCGATCGGATATCAGATTGGTATGCTGGAAATAGTTGATCTGGCAGTAAATCTGCCAGAAAATCTCATTGTGTGTATTAGGCTTTAAGGGGGTCTTCTACTGAATTGGTGCTGGCTTACTGAACAGGAAGAGCTAAGATTTGAAACCCAGGTCTCCTGTGTTGGAGGCAGAGCCCTTAACCAGTACACTATCCAGCCATAATACTATACAGCATTATGTACCAATGTTGAGATATTGTGTAAGCCATTGTATTTTTATACACTAGCTGATGGCCTGGCATTGCCCAGGTATGTATTTGGCTGGTGCTGGCTCTGCCGACTTTTTCTAACCCTAACACACAATCAGGGCTGGGCCGAGGCAGAGGCAAGAGAGGCTCCAGCCTCAGGGCACAGTGTAGGAGCGGGCGCACAACTCACTCAGCTATCATTCCTCTGTTGTGTTTGAAGCAGAGAGAAAAGGAAATGGGGATACATGGCAGTGACTGCAAGCCAGATAACTAGAGATTAAGGTGTTGGGGGCCCTGGGGCGCCTCTTAGTCTAATAGCAACCAGTTTGTGATGGCTGGGGTGGGAGGGTTGGGGGGGGGGGCAATTTGGTGCCTCAGCCTTGGGTGCTGGAGGACCTTGTCCCGACTCTGCACACAATTACTCAATGACCAGGTTTGTGAGCTTTGCGGTCTTTGGCATCAATAATTTGTATTGAAATGAAACAAATCTGATTAGCTTTTGTAGGCTCCATCCACTTTTCTGAATATGAATCGCAGTCACCCAGTGACCAACTGTGCAAAGTTTGAGAACCCTGCCATTAACAGTGTAAGAATGGCTGCAGTTTACATTTTCCCAGTGAAATTTGTGTTTGTCTCCGCCCACTTTTTGGTTAGGGGGATAAAAAGTATCCTATATGTTATTCCAGGTAATGTACTATGTGTGTGCCAAATTTCATTCAAATCCGTTCAGCCAGTGTTGCGTGATTGAGTAACAAACATCCAAACTTTCACATTTTTAATATTAGTGAGATCCCATGGTTTCTTTTTTTTTTTTTTTTTTACTCTGTACAGCTCCACGGATTATGTCAGTGCTTTAGAAATCAATAATAGTAATAAAGCCACTTGTGCAACATAAAAGTTTCTATCGATCAGGCTTAATTACTGTGAAACACATGTGATTAAATTCTTTTCTGAGCATAAAATGTAACTACGGTACTTGCTGCGTCAGTGGACTTTCAGTGTAAATCAAATACAGTATACTACAAGAGAATAAAGGAAATCTGTATTCAGGTTTTGTTTTTTTTTGAATATTGGATATTGTTCCAAACTGAGGTTTTGAAAACGGACAATTATTTTAGCAGCAGGAAAGCTGAATGTCTCAGCTGTAGTGGACCGTTTAATGTCTATCATTATTCTGTTAGCCTAAATTTCCTTTCAAGACAAAAGTTTATATTTGTCATTGGAAATATGTGTAACAATATCCCATAGCTAAATAAAATGGAATGTTTTATCAGTGTCTTTTAGGCTATTTTCACACTGTGGACATTGCTGTGCGTTGCGTAATCGCATTGGTGACACAGTGCAATTACTGTATATTGTAATGGTACTGTTCACATTGGCGCGTTAGCAGTGCAGTGGGCTGGAATCCATTGAGGTAGCACAATGCAAGCAGTGCAGTATCATGTAATGTGTGCTTTTACAGTTGCAGTGACACATACTTTATGTGTTGTGTATTCTTCACGTGATCTGTCACATCGAACATATAATGCGCAATGCACTTTTCACCTCTGTTGTGCTGTGATCCTGTTTTTACTGGGAATGCAATGCTTTGCCCAAATGTGAATGTAGCCTTAAAGAAAACCTGAACTGAAGATTAAAAGTCAAAATAAGCATACACAAGTCATACTTACCTTCCATGTAGTCTACTCCTCAGTGTCTTTCTCCTGTCCCGCGTCCTGTTTGTCCACTGTGATCAAGGGAATTTTCCGTCCTCCACTTTGAAAATGGCCATTACCCATAACAGCTTTCTGGTCAGCACACAGTTAAACTGTAATATCACCCACTTGAGCCATAGGGAAACTTGGACATTACCTGGTACATCAGTTTTCCTCTCAGCTATAACTGACAGCAACTGATATTTTACTGACAGCAACTGGTATATTTCAGATCTGACAAAATATTGTCAGAACTGGAAGGGATTATTGCCAGAAGAAAATGGTGAGCTTCTGAGAGGAACTGATGGCAAGGTAACTATGTAATGTTCATTTGAAGTTACCTTATGTGTTTATTTTAAATATTTTTACTCAGTACAGGTTCTCTTTAAGGCTTTTTCCACAATTTAAACAATTTGTTGCAGGGTGATTCTTCTGTAATTGCACTGCAACGGTTCTGAAAGATTGCACTGCATATGGTGAGGCATACAGTACAATGACCGTATGCCTTACTTACCTGGTACAAAATACATATATCCAGGCACATCACATCTAGTTAGGACATTAAATAAGTTAAGGAAAGGGAGGTGCTGAAGGGGGTGTGGCTAGAAAACAGCAAAAATCTATTAGATTTTTGCTGTTTTCTAGCCACACCCCCTTCAGCACTTCCCTTTCCTTAACTTATTTAATGTCCTAACTAGATGTGATGTGCCTGGATATATGTATTTTGTTCTTGCTACTGACCCCTGTGGCTAGGGTCTAATCCAGTGCACTCCCTCCTCCCCTGTATGTGTTTGTCAGCATGCACACAGCTTATGCTGGTGTATGTGCATGGTGCACATGGATACATTACGTTAGCTCCCTTGTGCGATTGGTAAGATGCACTATCTGTCCCAGGAGAGGACGTCAGGATGTGTACTCCTAATCCATTGATAGGTTTGATGCAATGAATGTGTTTGCATGTCTGCACTATGCATGTTACAGGGCTAGAGTTAGGACACCTATGTTTACCTGGGTACTTCTGCGCAGTATAGGTGACGAAGCATAAGAATGCCTTCTTCTGTGAACTAAGACCCCGGCTTTTAACTTAGCTGTAGGGATAACAGTTGTGCCTGGATGAGTAAATCTGTGAATGCATTTGTTTGAACATTTGCATGCGAGAGTGCGAAGGGTTAATAGATTTTTACTTACCTGGTAAACGCGCATGTCGTAGTGTTAAAGCATTGCATGCTGTGCATTACTGCGTCAGGACCCCTGCACCAAGATGCAACACGATCAATATGATAGCCCCATAGAGCCCATAGGGCTATCACTGCTTCTGCAATGGGATGTGCCGAGTTTGTCCAACCCTATAGAATGGGCCATGGTAAGTATGAAAGGACCCTAAGTTTTTATGCTTGTTTTCCTCGAACAACGGCAAAAAAAATTACAAATAAGTTAAAGCGGACCCAAACCAAACATTTTTTTAATTCAAAATATTTAGTTGCACCATTCTGACACATACAAAGATAAACACTCCTTTAAGCCTATGAACATTTCAGTGCATGCTTTTCACCCTTCTCTTTTCATAACTAGGGTTATACAGGTGGCAGCCATGAGCAATTCCTCCTTTGCTGGACACCATCTACTCCACCAGTTTGCCGGATTCTGCCCCGGCAAAATGAAAGGAAGGGAGGGGTTTCTACAATAAATGTAAAATATTTTATATTTGTCATCATGCAGCTGAAAAAAGGCTGCAATTTATTATTATAATTTAGAAAATAAATTTTATTTCTGAAATCTTGAATTTTTAATTTGGGTCCACTTTAATTATCATCTTAGCTGGGGAGGAGATGTGTACATTCTCCTATTTCAGCTGCATCATTAGGGAGTAAACAAGCGAAGAAAGAGGAGATCAAGCTGTGTGATTTATAGGCAGTCGGGTATTTGCAGTAACAGGCCAGTTAAAGGGAAGGTCCAAGCAAAAAAAAAAATGAGTTTCACTTACCTGGGGCTTCTACCAGCCCCATGTAGCCATCCTGTGCCCTCGTAGTCACTCACTGCTGCTCCAGTCCCCCGCTGGCAGCTTTCTGACCTCGGAGGTCAGGGCCGCATTGCATACATTTTTACGCATTCCAGCTAGTGCAGGAACAAAAATGTATGCGTTGCACCACTAACGCGTAAAAATGTATATGTTAATGTTCCTGCACTAGCGGGAATGCGTAAAAATGTACGCAATGCGGCCCTGACCTCCGAGGTCAGAAAGCTGCCAGCGGGGGACTGGAGCAGCAGTGAGTGACTACGAGGGCACAGGATGGCTGCATGGGGCTGGTAGAAGCCCCAGGTAAGTTAAACTCATTTTTTTTTTTTTTGCTTGGACCTTCCCTTTAATATTGATATTCCAGTTTTGAGTAAAAGCCATAAGCTGGCCGTTATTATTTCTATTACCACCACTTCTTCTGCTACTATTCGCTGCTTATGAAGGCCAACATATTATGCAGCACTATGTGTTAAATAATGGGAGTAATTAGCATAAGTAACACAAACAAACACAAAGACATAACGTACCAAATAGCCTATATTTAACATGTAACAGTCTCTCTGTAATTTACTACTCTTTCCAAAAATGAACCATGTTCAATTGAGTTTGAGGGAAAATTGATCGAACTAATAATCAAGGCTATATGTATTTTCATTCACTTTATTCATGTTGATTATAACTACTATAATTAAAGGGAACCTTAAAGTGTGCCTGAGATGGAGAAAAAATAATTTATCTGTATCTGGGGCTTCCTCCAGCCCCCTTCAAGCCGTTTGCTTGCATGTGCACCTTTCGCACCATGCTCCTGTCGCTGGGAGCTTTCTGTGCCTGCGTGACTTCACAGATGTACGTCCAGCGGAGGATCGGAGCAGCCCGGGAGGATGACGCAGGAGGCTGGAGGAGGCCCAGGTACATGTAAAGTCTTTTGTTTTTTTCATCTCAGGTTTCCTTTAAGTGACATGTGACATGATGAGAAACAAATAAATATGCTGTCATCACTTTCTTCTTTTTATGTCTGAAAGAGTTAATATTCAGCTACACAACTGACCATTTTTCTCCAGTCGGGACCCAGTCGGACTATAGCGTCCCTCACTGATAATTTATTACAGCCATAAAACAATTTTCTGGCAAATAACTGTGCTTCTGAATGCAGGGTATTGATAACAAGGTCAATAGTTCATATATTTTACCTCTGTGAGACACTGGACAGACTTTGTTATTGAGACCAAACAATAAAACTATTTTTTAGGTTTGTAAACATTACATAAAACTGTGGGATATCTAAAAGTCCTTTTTAGGAGTAGGATGATAGATACAATTGTTTATCTCATCAGTCTATTTTCACTTTAGGTTCACTTTAAGATGGTATTTGTGTGCTCTATGCTTTTAGGGCCCTTTTTACACTATTTAAGTTGCGTTGGCATACAGTAAGGCCTACAGTACAATGAAAGTATGCTGCATTGTCAGTGCAAACTCACTTTTTACCCAGTTGGAGCACAGCTTGCTGTGCGTTACTGCATTGGACCCTGCCTGCTATTAATGTGAAAGCCCCTTAAAAATATGATTTCACCGCATTGCAGTGATATTGTCTGTTGTGCCACAATGCAGCATACTAAGTGTGAAAGGGCCCTTATGCCTTATGGCCTATGACAAAAAACCCTTGCCTTATTTATGATGCGATACTAACATAGATAAGTATTAACTTCATGTAAACTGTTAAACTGTTGACTCATTGACCCTCCCCTCAGTAGTCCCTGTCTAGGTTTCTATCCCTATTTCAGCTGGATGTCATCATGTGGTATGTTGGGGACTAGGCACTAGGCAATTAGCATACTGCACCCATGAAGGTGCATTTCTTTTTAGAACTGGGCACTGAGCAGCTCATTACCAGAGTGGCAATGGGATCAATTGATTCCAATCAGATTTCTGCTAGAAGACTGTTCTAAATCCACAAAGCATTGTGGTGCATTCATTGATATATTCCCTGATTAGCATTTTGATTGGGGGTACATAGATTGGAATGACACTGGACCATTCTCGTTGTATCCATATTTAGCCAAAAGTGCAGTCGGTGAATGAGATGACTGCAGGTGGTGGGAATAACTTTCCAGTTTATAAATAATTGGGTTATGGGGGTCCGAGGTGGAGTGTGTGTATGTGGGGGGAGAGTAGTGTATTGATGTGTGCGTGAAATATAACATATGAGATGTTAAGTACTTTACAGTGTACCTTAGGGAAAAAAAGTGCCCCAATTGCATACTTACCCCAGTAGAGGGAAGTCTCTGAATAATCCAGAGGCTTTCCCCATCGCTGTTCCAGTGCTGGGTTTTGTTGAGCAGTGCGCATCTCTGTGCTCTTGTCCATGAATGAGCATGGCCACACTGCACAGCTGCAAGCTGCGCACTGCGCAGATGCAAGGCATCCTGCAAAGTGCAGCTGTGCTTGTTAATGGAAGGGAGTGTGGCCAGTCACAAAGTTCCAGAAGGTCCAGATCGGTGGTCTTGATGTTTTCTTTAAGGAAAGACACAGTAGTCTGAATGTTACTCTGACACTGAGAGGAAGCCAGTGAAAGATCTGGGAGAGATGAGCAGCAGATGAGGAGTGAGGGTTGGGATAAATAAGTCTAAAGGACTGTACCCACAACGCGATGTTCCTATCGATTTTCCCGATGACACTTTGAGCGACAAGTGATTGATTCCACGATCTCGTGACATGGGTACAGGCATGTGATCAAGCAGACATCATTTAGCGTCATGCGGCTATAACGACCATCATGGCAGATCGGATCTTTAAGGTCCCGACGACTCCACTCAAATACCATGATTGCTTAACATCCCATTCGCGCCCGTCGTGTAATGCCGTATGACGTCGCGCATACCCACCGGTCGGAAAAGGGATCGTGGGGCGCTTGTCGCTAGAGAGGCATCGCTGGATTCATCTTCCATGTCGCTGTGATGGGTATTCAGCTTTACAGAGGATTTTATGACAGATTGCAGATGCGAACCAGCTTACTGCTCATTATATCTCTTGGGGAATCTAGAAGTAAGAACGCTGCATCTGTCTTCCCAGAAGCTCTGGCTGCCTTCACTTTGCATTATGAACGATGGAGAATTCAGCTTGTTTGACTTTCCAATCGTTGTGACGGGTTGTTGAGTTGAGGGGAGGTCAGGTCATTACAGTCTTCAGGAGAAATATCATTCTACACTAATATAGTTATTTGAAAATAATATTTTTTTCTCTGGGATATTCTACTTCCATTTTTTCTAATACCATTATTTTTTAGGGGGAGGGGGTAATTTTGCAAGACATTGATTTGTTTACAGCCGCCTCATATAGCTCTGTTTGACCCCATCCTCCATGTTGCTGGGATAAAGTCCATGCGCACTGGTTTCTGCTCTCAGTACAAAACAATAGCAGGGAGTCTGACATAATCCTACTCACAGAGGATTTTGCTTGTCGTGTTACCATGTATAATGCATACTCAATAAGGTCCGTGACAGGATTGCAGCCTTTAGATTAATTACAACACGGACCAGCAAAATGAGCAATAAGCATACAAGTTTATAGCTTAAAGTACAGAAATCCATCTCTCCTGAAGTTAATTTACAGAGTTGGGTTAAATAAGAAAAATCAGCACTATAGCACGGCTGCTTTATATTTTGATAGAAAAGCGAAAATATAAATGTTTTTCAAAGCTCTAATACATCTTTAAGTTTTAACTCTAACTTCTGCAGTCTGATACTCTGATTCAGTTAACTTTTCTGCTGGGTTTTCTCACAGGAGATGATTTCACAGCTTATCGATACAATACTTTTTCAACTTCCCCAGCAAGCAAAAAAGTACTAGAACAAGTTGTCCTAAATTCACTTTTTTAATTACTTTTTTTACCTACTTATTTACTAAGTACTTTTTTTTACTTTCTAGGTGCTAAAAACGTATTTTGTAGATGCAATAGAAAAAAAAACATTTACTATGAGGAAACTAAGGAGAAAGACATAGCATGAAATTTCGAAGCAGGTAGTTTTGGTGCACAGCGCTCCCCGCCAAAACCATGGGGCCCATAGCAGCAATGTAATGTTGCGCAATATCTACTAATATCAGAGCTGTCCTTTCCACTAAGCTCACCCTCTGCTGATGTCTGTGCCACCTAATTCCGATATTCTTCATGTGCCATCGATGACCAATTTACCAACTGGGAACCACTATAGCCGCAAAAAGCATTGTGGTCTATGCAGCTCCCATTTTAGCCAAGCGCAGTGGGCACCCAAATTACCTAATTTGCCTTATTAGGGATACCGATAGATTGTCTCATAACACCTCATCTCTGGCGAAGTACCAGTTTGATTGGGAGGAGTGGGTCAATTACAGAATGCAGGGTTAGGAGGGACCTCTGGTCCCCATTCTCCTTTATCCCTGTTCAGGTGTACCTCTTTTTATGAAACTTCACTGTCTTTGCCATAATGAGTGGAAATGTTATGTTGATTGGGGGGTCTGGGAGACATTATACCTGGAAATGTGTTGTGTTATCATTGGGTTGGGTGTTATTATGGCATAAAAATATCTCTGGGACTCTACTGTTGTTTTTCTTTCACTGTATGACATTCTTCTATGCAGTTGTTTGTTTACTAATGAGGAAATGCAGCCGTTTGCCTACATTTTCTTTGCTTATGTTTATGGATGATAATTGTACCATGTACGTGATGCTGGGTCTTTGGTGTCTGATTGGATGCTGCCTTTTGTCCTAGTCTTTTTATACCTGTATTTGTGGTTTCTAATAAAGCCTTTTGTATACCACATTACCTGCTTATTAAACCAAGGCCCTTGGTGAATTAGGAAAAAATCCAGGGATCTGGTTAGTGTTAGGACAGGATAGATACCATAATCCTACATCCGGCATATGCCAGTCTGGACTGTCAGTGTAATGTAAGAAAACCTGATTTGCACACTTCTTATGAGTAGCTGAGTGGAGGTGCTAGATAGAAGCAAAGGACTCTCACAATTCACTCAATCATATTGCCAGTAACCAGGCAAGTAGCATCACTTTCAAGGAGTGTTCACTACTGTTCACGCTATACACATCCTACCATTGGCAAGGTTATCTCCTCCATGGGTTTTAACTATCATCTGTATGCAGATGACACCCAGATCTACCTCCACACCCCTGACATATCCACCACTACCATGGACAAGGTCTCCTCCTGCCTATCAGCCATCTCCTCCTGGATGTCCGCTAGGTTCCTGAAACTAAATCTAGACAAAACGGAATTTATGATTTTCCCACCCCGGCCATCCACGAACCTCCCAGATGTGCATGTCACTGTTAACCACACTACCATTCGCCCTACCTCTCAAGCCCGTTGTCTGGGTGTCACCCTGGACTCCGCACTCTCCTTCACTTCCCACATCCAAAACCTCACAAAGTCCTGCAACTTCCACCTTCGTAACATCTGTAAGATTCGCCCTTTCCTGACCTCTGCCACCACCAAACTCCTCATCCATGCCCTCATAATTTCCCGCCTCGACTACTGCAATGCCCTTCTGTCTGGTCTCCCTATGACCCGAACAGCCCCACTGCAGTCCATCATGAATGCGGCAGCCAGAATTATCCACTGTTCCCATCGCTCCACCATGGCAGATTCCCTCCTAGAATCCCTCCACTGGCTTCCTATCCAGTCCAGAATCAAATTCAAGATACTGTGTCTGACCTACAAATCTGTCCACAAAACTTGTCCAACCTACATTTCCGATCTTACTCAGAGGTACACACCTAGCCGCTCACTCCGCTCTTCCAATGAACTTCGCCTAACCGCCCCCCGCATCACCCAGTCCCATGCACGCCTCCAGGACTTCTCAAGAGCTGCTCCAACACTATGGAACTCCCTACCTCCACCCATTAGGGCAGCCCCCTCCTTCAACATCTTCAAGAAAGCCCTCAAAACTCACCTTTTCACTCTGGCCTACTACCCCTCACAAGTTCTCTAAACCTACAGCTGAACTCTGGTCCCCTACCGTTCGTGTCCTTACCTCTCCCTCTAGATTGTAAGCCTTTGGGCAGGGTCCTCCTCCTTTTGTGTCCTACCTGATCATGCACCTCCATTACTGTGAACCCATGCTATGCATTTGAGTGAACCTAACGTGCCTAATCTCCATGCTCCATCCAGTGACTGACTAAGCATTACCTTGTACTCATACTGTGCTGTGTGATCTGGTTTTCTTGTATTCCTGTATTGTCATATTGCTGTATGTCACCCCTAAATATTGTCTGTAACCTAAACTAATGTCCAGCGCTGCGTAATATGTTGGCGCTTTAAAAATACAATAAATAAATAAATAAATAAATAAATAAATAAGGCAGCTTGCACACCTATCCCAGCATTATGATTTGTGGCTTTGTTTTTCATTCTTGCGGTTCTGCATTTTGTCATTTTTCACTTTTGAATCTTCTTTTGTGTGTTTGCCTTATTATCAGATTTTTGGAAGGCAATTTTTCTGTGTATATCAATTTACATGAGAATGTATCTAATTAACTTCAAAATCAGCTGCGAGCCTGCGATTTTTGCATAACAAATGAATTTTTTTGCATTTTTATTGACTTCCATTGGTATGTGAATCGTATATGTCTGTTGCAAAAAAAAAAATAAAAAAAAAAAGCATACATGAAGTCAATTGTGATGCCATTGACTTGCATTAGATGTGCAGCGAATGAGAATTTGCAAAAACGCAAATCACACACAAATTCTGCTATGTGTGAAAGGGGCCTTAGTCAGAAATAGCCCTCTAATTTAAAGTCATTGGGAACTGCTTTATAAAAAAAAGAAACAAGATACTTACCCAAGAAGAGGGAAGGCTCTGGGTCCTAATGAGCCTTCCCTCTCCTCTGCCGGTGCCCTCAGTGCAGTGCTGGCTCCCATGTTCAAATCCACCACTGCGGGGGACTTCGGAAGTCTTCGGGAGTCGAGTTCTCCCGAAGACAGGCGACTCCATACTGCGCATGCGTGTGCAGACTTGCGTGGGATTTTCCGAAGTCACTTTCGCCAACGGAAGGAGCAGTATTTGACCAATTTAGTCAAATACTGCTCCCGGGGACAGGCCAACACCGTGGGCACCGGGAGAGGAGAGGGAAGGCTCATTAGGACTCAGAGCCTTCCCTCTCCTTAGGTAAGTATCTGGTTTCTTTTTCTATAAAGTGGTTCCCAATGACTTTAAAGTGAATGTTTATCGGATTAAAAAAGAAAAAGTCAGATACTCACCTAAGGAGAGGGAAGGCTCGGTCCTAATGAGCCTTCCCCCTCCTCTCCCGGTGCCCGGTCCCGCGCAGGATCCCCCGTGGCAGTATTCGACCAGTTCGGTCAAATACTGCCACTTCCGCATGCCTTCGGGAGCTTTCGGAAGCCTTCGGGAGCATTCGGGCTCCCGATGACGCGGCCGCTCCATACTACGCATGCGCGAGCGCCCTCTATGACGCACTCGCGCGTACGTAGTATGGAGCGGCCCGTCTTCGGAAGCCCGAGTGCTCCCGAAGACCTCCGTAGTCCCTGAGGCGGCGGACGCGAACGGGGGAGCCAGCGCAGCACCGAGGTCACCGGGAGAGGAGAGGGAAGGCTCATTAGGACCGAGCCTTCCCTCTCCTTAGGTGAGTATCTGACTTTTTCTTTTTTAATCCGGTACCCATTGGCTTTAAGACTGAATCATATACATACATAATCACTGATGGTTGGTTTCTAGGTGTTATTGTGTAACTCTCTCTCTCTCTCTCTCTCTCTCTCTCTCTCTCTCTCTCTCTCTCTCTCTCTCTCTCTCTCTCTATATATATATATATATATATATATATATAGTGTGTGCCAGCCGTTGTTCTGGTGATGCTCTGCTGCTCTCCCTGTGGTTACCTTACCTGGGGTCAGCTTTTGAGAGGCTTGGCGAGTGAGATCCTGTATTATTTCATACAGAGTGCTCAGTGATGATTGTACAATGTTCTGTGAGGTGATATGCACCGCTGCTTCTCCTGCTAGAAATATAGCTTGTGACAGATGAGGACTGCTGAATTCAGCACAGAGTTGTCCTGACACACCGTGATTAGCAATACCTATAAATGTCTCTGACATTCAGGCCCATATTTACTAAGTAGCAGCTTCAGCCTGTTGAAGTCAAACCTCCATGGGAATACTTTTGGCACAGTCGTCCTGTTACCTCAGCCAGAGGCACAACTTTTATGATGTAATTGAATGTAACCTGAAGACAGTACATTGGTAGGCACTTTATCTATTATGTCTTTGCTCAGTTGAGGACATGTGAAGAATAACTTTAATACAGCAATCTATATAACATTCAGTATGTTATCACTATACAGAGCATTTTATATTCTAATGCTATTAAATGTTACCTTTAGTCTGCAGCAATTATGATTTAAACTTACTGGAAATCAAGGGAGCAGTACAAAGCTTAGTATAAAAAAAACTTCTCAAAATTCTCATTTGCTTGTGTCATTGGCAGTGCCAGAATACTGTAAAGGCTGCATAGGCCAGGGCCTAGGGTGCCTGCTGCCCAGTGGGACAGCTGAACATGGAACAGGGTTGATGGATATGGAAGAGGAGGTGACAAATGTTAAAGGAAGGCTGCACATGGGAAGTAATGTATAGAAGAGGGTTGTTATTGCCCAAGGGAGGGCTACGTGGAAGGAGCTGCTAAACACGGCTGTTATTACACATGGAAGAGGAGGATGCTCATGGAATTGGAATGGAGTCACTGCACGTGAAGGAGAAGCTATAAGAAAGTGGGCCTAGGGGCATAAAAAAATAGAAAGAAAGAATAGAAAGATTAGAAAGAAATAAAACCTTGGCCATTGGTTAATAAGGCTGAAAAAAGTAGAGTGCAAATTGACTTACATTCCTTCACATTCTTCTTTCTAGTCTTCAGGTTGAGGAGAGGTAAGTGGCTGGATAGTGTAAGCTAGTACCTATTCAGTAAAGAGTCCTTGGTCTAGACTCCCTAACACTGCTACTGCCTACTGAATGTGTCCTTGTGGGTGTAGTTCATGTGCAACAGGAGAAAAGCGCAATCTAAAAGTTATTTGTTGTGTCGAGAGAGTTACACACTCTGTGACATAAAGAGAAATGGAGCTAATCATCAGTCAGTCAACCCAATGCCTTCTGCAATCTGCCTTCTCCTAGTTTATCGCACCTTACTAGCGAGCGTGAACGTGAATTTACTGCAAAGGTTCGTGAACCGCCAACTTTAGCGGTTAAAAGCAAAGCCCTCGTACGTGCTAGAAACACCAAATTTGCAATTTGTATGTTAAGGAGGACAGTGGGAACAAGAGGAATTGTTTTTTTCAAAAAGACCTTATAGTTTTTTGAGAAAATCGTTTTTAAAATTCTTGTGCTGAGTGTGGAAAATAGGTTAATGGCCGCCAAATTTAGCGGTTAATAGCAAAGGCCCCGAACAAGCTAGAAACCCCAAATTTGCAGGGATTGTTATGGAGAACAGTGGGAAAAAGAGGGAAAACTATTTTCAAAAGAGACCTTATAGTTTTGGAGAAAATCTATGTAAGTCAGCACAGGGATTTTAAAACTAATTTTCTTAAAAACGATAAGGTCTTTTTTAAAAGACCTTTCTCTTGTTCCCACTTTCCTACTGAACATACCCATAGTCAGCACAGCAGCCAGTGACTTTAATGTAAAAAATGCAAACACAATTTTTTTTTACAAAACAATTCTTGTTAAATGTGATTGGCAAGCAGCCCAAGTTCACCAGGAACTGTCCGCCGGTGAAATGTTCGGACCATTTCAACACCTCATTGTAGAGTGCATACAGCATGGTTTGGGAGGTTGGAAAGGGGAGAGCTAACCAGAACACAAGTAGGAGTAGAACACAAAGCCTTATCCAATATCCACAGTCACAGTACTGCTTCACAGAATATCATTCATATCAATTACTTTTGATTGTGACAGTAGAGGTTCAAAAGATAGATAAATATTTGTTTAGCATCATTACTTTCTACTGTTGTCTATATGTAATGTGAAGCAGGGAGGTCTTATACGTAATATGACAGCAATCCGTAACTTTGATTTAAGACCTACCATCTGGTTGTGGTTTTCTGAACTGGTTCTGAATTATTTGTTTTTGAAAGACAGCAGCTTAGCCTTTGTGTAAGAATGAATCTTGGGCTTTTACCCAGGAAAAACGAACACCTAGAAATGAGCTGGTCCAGGTTATACAGCGCAAGGGTGGAGAAGTCTGTCATAATGACTTGATGCCATATATAAACACTGACTGCAGGGTACAGCGAGATGTAAACACTGGTACTTATTCATGCACAATAGCAACCTTACCTTCGGGCCCGTTGTCCTCTTTGGTTGGTGAAAATATTGCAAAGGAAAAAAAGAGGATGAGGTTCGTGCAAAGCTCCTGAAACTGTGGATCGGACTAATCAAATTTCTTAAGCATTTTAACTTTTTCACCTTACAGTATGTAACTCAGTTATAATAACTGCAAAAAAAGGGGGGGGGGACATTTCAGGGAGTTTTCTAAACTTCTTTTTGTTTTAAAGGGACTCCGAGCAGTGCAGAAACTATGGAAAGATGCATATAATTTTAAAGCTCTCTTTCTCTTCTTTCCAATGATATATAAACTGCCGCCCTACGCCTTTTAGTTTTCGCTATTTTCGCGATTGAAATTGCTGCGGCCGCGATTTCAATCAAAAATAGAGAAAACTAAAAGGCGTAGGGCGACGATTTAGGTGTCGCCAGAAAGAGGAGAAAGAGAGCTTTAAAATGATATCCATATTTCCATAGTTACATTGTATTACACAGGGCGACTTTTTCGTAAAGTCAGCAGCTCCATTCTGCTGAATGGAGCTGCTGACTTTAGGAAAAAGTCGCCCTGTGTAATACAAGTAACTATGGAAAGATGGATATCATTTTAAAGCTCTCTTTCTCCTCTTTCTGGCGACACCTAAATAGTTTCTCTATTTTCGAGATTAAAATATCGCGGCCGTGGCAATTTCAATCGCGAAAATAGCGAAAACTAAAAGGCGTAGGGTAGCTTTAAAATGATATGCATCTTTCCATAGTTTCTGCACTGCTCGGAGTCCCTTTAAACACTTTGCAATGTGCAAGGCCTGGAACCCACTACAAAACACTATCGCTAATCGCAGTCGCTAGCGGTTTGTAAGTGATTTCATGAGCGATTTTAAAACGTGTAATCAATTTGCCAGTGGTTGAGTAGCAATTAGCGATTAGCGTTTTTAATTCTGATTGGTCCTTTCAATTAACTTTAATTTTGTTACAGTGTGCAGTAATGTAAAGCCGCTAGCAAAATCGCTCTGTGTAGGTTTTGACGAGTGATTATGCCAGCGTTTATATACTTTACATTAGAGAAACGCTAATGCTAATCGCTAACGCTCAAAAATGATGCATGTCCTGCGTTTACGATTTTGGTAATCACAACCGCATGCAGTGGAATTTGGCTCATCCATTAACATTAGCTGAGCGCTTGAGGAAATCGCTAGTGGTTTGAATCGCTCACTAAACGCTCAGAAAACTGCTCTAGTGGGTTCCAGCCTTAACTCTTTTTGTAACTAATTTCCACATGATAGCACACTGAATATCTTATTGAAAGCACACACGGTACATTTTAATGGCACTATTGACATCATAATTGATTTAAAATGTACATTTTTGAAAGACACTGTAAGGACTTATTTCCCTTGGAAGCTGCAGCCGTTTCCAGTCCAGCCACGGCTCCTGTTCTGCCGCATGGCTGCAGCCCAAGACGCTAAGCCATGCCATGCATGTCCTCCAGATTTGCACCTAAAAGTGTGGTCTGGATGGCAGACCATGAAATAGATAGCATTTCCCTGTCCCTCTTGCCTGCGGGGAAACACTGCAGATTCTTCCTGGATTTGGCCATAATGGAAATAGGCCCTAAAGTGTGTTCATTTCTGCACGGAATAGTTCACTGTACTAAATAGATTGGGGAAAGCTGTGTAAAAATTCATACAAAAAATCACACAAAATCATCTATGTGTTTAGGATTTAGCCTAAATGTCTGCATTTTAAAATGGTTATAGTGTTCATGAAGCCTAAAGGTGGAATTGATTTTTTTCAGATTCATTGACTGTGACAGATCCTACCTGTGATCTATTAACCCACCACAAGGACAATCAATAAGCTTTTCAACGATTTCAGATAGTTTATTGTTTGAAAGAGTGATTGAGTACAGCTTATTTTTTCCTTTTTGGGTGTAGAAGAGTGACAGACAGATGAACAATGGCTACATAACTTTCAGCTTTAAGTAGTTCACTACTAGCAAAGGGGCAGTCTTCAGGGGCGTAGTGGAGGAGCTATGGGCCCCGATGCAAGTTTTACAATGGGGCCCCCCAAGAACTCTATACATAACTATTGATACGGTGCACCAAATATGTCGATGGCAACTACAGTGTCAGGTGCAAGAAGGGGTGGGAGCATTTTGTTAATGATTACCGCTATTCAAAGTATCTATAGAAGTGATTATTATGAGCACAGGACCAATAAAGAGATAATACTGTAGTTGAGGGAGGGCCTGATGCGGTCGCTACCTCTGCACCCCATATTGCTACGCCCCTGGCAGTCTTATTTTTGAGTAGATTTCAAAAACAGCTAAAGCCAAAAGCTCAGCATGACAACCAGGCCACTGGCATCTTTATATCCAAAGGCAGTTGTAATATTCATGGCAAGGACGCTGCATGTGCATTTTACAACTGACCCCCAACTGCACTTGCAGCGGGAAGGGGAGAGGTGATGGGCCGCGTAAGCGCACCGTGGTGGCTCTGCAGCCAGTCCAGTGGGAGATGATTGTTTTATAAGAAGGGAATAAAGATGGCAGCCTCTATATTCCTCTCACTTCAATGAACAATTAGCAGCAAAGCTGTTTCAGAGAACAGAGGCTCATGTTTCATAATTGCCACTTTGAAATATTAATATACATCTTTTAACTCTCTGGGAGCATTATGGGTAGGCCCAGTGATGTATATTACTCACTGAAACTGACTCCGCTGTGCCATAATGTCACATACAGTGGCGCTGATGCCCGAAGCGAGGCAATCAAGGCCATCATACATGCACACGTGGATTAATAAACTGTTAAGCCTTCTGGGATCAAGGAAAAGGTTAGAACCAAGAGTATTTGCATGCAAGGGCATAGCAATAGCCATAGCAGCCATAGCAGCTGCTATGGGGCCCTGGAGGTACTTGATGTTTTCACCAACTTTCTTGAGTTCCTCCACCATGTGATTTTATCTAAGTGCCCATGGACTAAACGTAGTGGAGATCACATGAGAATGCAAATCTCACAGTTAAATCCTATCCATAGGGTAGAGGTAGGTGGCATTTCTCAAGAATGCCTTCATTTTATGGCCACATGAAAGTTTTGCTATGGGGCCCCATAATCTCTAGCTACGCCACTGTTTGCAGGTAAATTGTCTTCAGTTTAAACTGCAAAATTGAATGTTCTTTCTACCCCCCTGGCTGTCCTTTCCAGTTCAGCAGACAATAGGGACTTATGATAACACCCAGGCCAGTTTAAAGATGTAATACTGTATACTGTCATAATAAAAATATTATGTTTTCTGTATCAAGACAATAAAAAAAACCATAATGTGGCCCAGTTTCTACAATTATTGAATTTTAACCTCTTGTGCTAAACAAGACACAACATATTCCAATTTTTTTTTTAAATTATCTTAATGTAAAGAAGCCATTTTTGCAAAGCTAAATATACCTTATGCATCAGTGCCTTGTAGGACCACCTTTAGCAACTGTAACTTGAAGTAATTATTTTCTGTATGATGTTGTCAGTGTCTCACATTGTTGTGAAGAAATGCTGTCGAATGCTTCCTTAAAACATTGCTTGTAGGCATTTTTTTATGCAAGCTCTCATAAGGTCCTTCCACAGCATTTCAACTGAACTGCACTCTGGACTTAGACTGGGCCAACGCCTTGATTTTTGTCCTTTTCAGGAATTCTATTGAATAGTCACTGGTGTGCTTGAGATCATCATTCTGTTGCATGACACAATTTCGGTCAAGCTTTAGCTATTGCACAGATGGCCTCACATTTGACTAGAATACTTTGGTATACAGAGGAGTTCATGGGAGACTAGATTGCAAGGATCAAACGTCCTGTGACTGTAGAAGAAGCCCAGTCATCACCCCTTCACTACTGTGCTCGACAGCGGGTATGAAGTGTTTTAACCAAATATGCTTCGGTGCTATATGGCCAAATAGATCCACTTTGGTCTCCCTTCTTCAAAGATTATTGTTCCAGAAGTTTTATGGCTTGTTCAGTTTTTCTTTTTAGAGAGAAGAGTATTTCTCCTGGAAACCACCTTTACATTGTGTTTCCACCTTTTCACAGGCTTACAACCCCCTAATGACCAGGCAATTTTTTACAATTCAGCACACTGCAGCTTTAACAGTTTGCTACACAGCTATATAACTTAGCACACAAATGAATCTTGCCTCCTTTTCTTGCCACCAACAGAGCTTTCTGTTGGTGGTATCTGATTGCTGCGATTTGTATTTTTTAAATTAATTTTTATGTTCTTTTTTTTTTAATAAAAATGCTTGGTTTGTTTTTTTCCTTCCTCTTCCATCCCTCCCCCCTGCCCCTGAGAGCCAATCAGTGTTATCGCTCTCAGCCTATGAGAGAGATCAGTTTGGGAGCCTCTCCTGGTGACAGCTCAGTGACAGAGCTGTCCCTCGTACAGCACAGCACTAGATCTCAGCGCTGTTCAAGTAATTTTGGCTTTTTTTTGTATACAGCCTGCCAGCTCTGATCATGGCTGGCAGGCTGTTTTGCTCCGTAACTCAGCGGGGATATGTTAGATCCTGACTAATCTCTGCCTACAGGATCTGACCCCAATCGTCGTGAGGCGGTCCTGTAGGTGCCACTCTCCCACCGCCAATGGGCGTTAGGCAATCGGGAGGGGGTTAAATAGTGGTGGAAACAGAAGAGTAAATGGTTGGCACTCCAATCAAAAGTTAACTGTCTTTTGCTGCATATTAAAATATTTCAAGGTTTCGAGACAATGACGTGTCTCTTTCTCAAGGGCAATAATGCCAAAGCAAATGTGCACTCCTGGAGAGAAAGCTTGATGTGCACACATGAGTGTCTGCAGGAGTACCTAACAGACACTTTAATTCTCTGGACAAAAAAACTGCCCAAACATCTACCTTTACAGAAATTGTCACATTTACTGATGATAAGTTTTTCGGTAAATATAGACAATTTTATTTCACTATAATTTCATATTATTTTACAAGTGAGAATATACATGAAAATGCATGGGCATGAGAAAACTAATTTTCACCAAATGGACTGAAGTCTATGGTCATGAGAAAGAATACATTTTTGCACTGAGGAGCATGTGTGTGAAAATGTATGGGCATGGATACGAAAACACATTTCCCCCAAATGCATTGAAGCCAACGTGAAAACACATGCTCAAGAAAGTTCTTGTTTTCATAAAAAATATGTACCGTATCTTGCAAACATTCCATTACGCTTTAGCAAAAATTTTGAGTTAGACAACATTGCAAATTACGATGCAAAAAATAAATTTAGAGAAAAATTGTGCCCTACTGACTGCTCCTTACCCAACTAATCCTCATGGAAGTGATGTGCTTAATTTATCACAATTTGCTTGTGCTTTTCGACCTTGTGTTTGTTAGATACCACCATGTGTCTGAGAAGCATGATGCTATAAAAAAGAGGAAATGTTGTGCAGAAGTGGAAAGAGGACTTTTTGAGGGTAGCAGGAAAATTGCAAGTTTTTCCATTTACAAGTTTGTAGGATAATTTAATGTTGTGCATACTGTAGGAAAATTATTAAGGGCAATTCCTGAGATTTCTAACAGCAATGACAATGAGAAACTGATTTACTAATGCAAGGGATTGCATTTTTCAATCCCTCACCTTAGTGGTGCAATGAGCGCCTAAACAATAGGTGAGCAGCAGCAGAAAGGCAAAAGTATGTTCAATTGTGTTCTTAACAGTGCTAAACAAAATGTTGTATTGCAGTTATAGTGGAATAATCCCCATAGCACAAACTAATATTGATGATGAACAATTAAAAGTATGCAGACAAGCACCGGTGCTGCCTGATCCCTGGTGTAATGTGTTGCACTTGCAAAGCTAGTAGAATAAGCCCCACAGACAACAGAAAGCAGCGAGGATGATGAGTGGTATACAACAGTTATACACTAAAATTAGAGGTTCCTGCTTGACAGTCTGATGCTGAACCTGGCTGTGCTTAGTCCCAATATCCTGCATCTACAATAGCAATAAGATGCCTCGCCACAGCAGTAAATATCAGCTTCTCCCATAAAAAATACCCTGTCTTCAACAGCTCTGAGTTAACAGTTGGATCAATTTAAACAAAGAGGATATCACTAGAAAATGACAGATACTGTATACCACTTGGTAGGGCCATATACCAAGTAATTAAGCCTTCCAATAGGATACCTGCTACAAAACATGGTTTCCAGAGTCTCCTGTTGCAGATTGTTTATCTCTATGGCTCAGGGCATTATGGGATAGCCAGATACAGTTTTCCATGAACATGATTGTTCCCAAGCGGAATGAGCAATATTCACGAGGAACTTGACTTTAACCATAATCTGAGCAGTTATACTATATCAGAGGTATCGGTTGAAAAGGGCGCCCGAGCTGCCTGTATGAAAAGGGCGCCGCCATAGACATCAATGTTATTTCTGGAAATATGGGCTACAAGGTGTAGAAAAGGGCGCCCGAGTTGTGATATAGTCTACAAGCGGGCTCCCCTTTGTAGCCCATATTTTTCGGCTACAAGGTTTTTGGCTACAGTAGGGCGCCCCTTTGTAGCCCATATTTTTTTTGGCTACAAGGTTTTCGGCTACAGCAAGGTGCCACTTTGTAGCCCATATTATTGCCCTTTTTGTAGCCTATGTTTTTATATGGGCTACAAGTGCTGGAAGCCGAATTATTTCATTCCCCCACTATCCATGGCGGCCTGGAGGGGAAATAGTAATTTACACATCCCAGAGTTTTTTTGTATCAGAAGTTTTTATATGGGCTACAAGCACTGTAAGCCGAATTATTTCATTCCCCCACTATCCATGGCGCCCTGGAGGGGGAATAGTAATTTACACATCCCGGAGTTTTTTTGTAGCCGAAGTTTTTATATGGGCTACACCAGGCGCCTTTTTTTGTAGCCGAAGTTTTTATATGGGCTACACCAGGCGCCTTTTTTGTAGCCGAAGTTTATATGGGCTACACCAGGCGCCTTTTTTGTAGCCGAAGTTGGTATATATGGGCTCCACCAGGCGCCCTTTTTTACCGGCGCCCTTTTCATATAGACCCATATCAGACCACGGTAAGGGCTGCGGAAGGATTAGTGTGTTACACAGATGCACTTCCATACGTGTACAAAAGTCCAGCAACTGTTAATTCACTAACTTTTCTGCAACCAATACCATTACCCACCTCATCAAGAGCTTCAGCATTTGACATCTAATAGACAATTTTGAATATATGCTAGGTTTGCTAGATGACTTATGTTCTCCAATGTTCTTGGGAGAACCTGAATCTTGTAAATGAGTCCCACAGTATGGTGTTTTGTTTTTTTGATAGAACTTAACTGGGTGTCTTGCAGATTTACTTTGTAATATTTACCAATCCCACAATCCCACCATAGGTAATTGTCACGCTATACACAAACTTATACTATATCCAGGAGCAACATAAGCCATGACTTCTCCAGGGGATGTTGGGCCCACCCACCATTTCCCACCTAGCATCCCCTCTTCCCTGCGTATTTGTTATATCCAGTAGATAACTGTAATCCAAGTCAGTCTAGCCACTCAATAGCAGTGACCAAGACTGCAGAACTGAGTGATGTTCATTTATAGGTGCAATCAATCCCCAGGTTCTCTCAATCTAATTTTATAGTGCATCTGGCAGTCAAAAGAAAGTGACATGCTATGCATGTTTCTCCATTATGTGATCATGGCAAGGACACATATTGGGATCAGCATGGAGCCTGGCTGGTTTAAGAGTGCTAATTGGAATGAAAAAAACATCTGATTGCTGACAGTAATCAATAAAGGGGGAGAGGTACGTTTTGTAAACGCATGGCTGTGTATGGTATGGGAATACCCTGCGAAGTCTGTACAGCCTGTGAATTTCAATGTCCTTCTGAAGAGGATTTCAGACAGGCTGCACGACTGCTTCTCATCTGTGGAATACATTGAAGCGAAGGGCTGCTGCTGAGATAGAATGGGAATAAGGCTGTGCCTGTCAGAACATGCAGCAGCAGCATCAGCTGATGACATCTAACATTCGCCAGAGACGAGCTTGCCGAAAAGTTACTTCCATTTTATTGCTGTGGGGACATATTGGCCAAAATGTCGGGCTATAAGCTGACCTCTCTACGCTGTGGGGAAAATGATATTGCAAGAATAAAACTTGAAGATTTGTGTAAATAACACACACTCCTGGGAATGGACCAAGTTTTCTACCGACTAGAACAAGGTACCAGAGTTAAAAATCATGCAGGTTTAGCAGCCTGTTGTGCTTTATTGCAGTGCACTGTTTTTTTTTTCTTGTATTTCATGTGCTGCATAGCTAATTTTAGCTCTTGTTCGTATAACTTACTTCTATATGTCGTGATGCTCCCTAATGAGTTGGCTGTTACTAGTGATAGAAGATTGCTGTGATTACGTTTGCATAGTTATGATGATATTTATGTGTGTCTTCCTGTTATGATAAACCCCCACAGGCATTATGCTAGTGGAATCACCATCAGAATGTACAATGTAGAGTATATGACACTGCAACATTCTAAAGGATGCTCAGGAAGACCTGTAGCCAGTCTGACAGTTGACAGAGATTCAGTAACAGTTCAGACACAGCCTCTGCAGTGCTAACAAATGTACTGCATGTTTGTGTATCATTCTAGTATGTGATGGTAAAAGCATCATTTAAAACTTTGATTATGCCAGCTGCCTTATTATGCTTCAATAAACTTTAGTGCTGATTATAATATTGGGGTTATTTAGCAGTTGCCATTGACGATGATGAGAATTATGTAGCGGAGAAGTGTAATATTACACAGCGTGATAATTGCAGGCTCTGATGAAGTCGTTCAGAAATGAATTGGAGAAAATATGATGACTTAGTGGGTGTTGAGTGTTTTAGCGTTTCAGAATGTTCCTGTTAAATAGGTAGTTGATCTCACAGAAATACGTTAAATCGTGCAATGCTGTTTGACGCTACTCACAAAAGTAATTCTCATAGAATTCAATATTGGCTTGGACAGAGACCAGTACCAGATAGCAGCCCAGATACACAGAGCAGGAGGGAGAGGCAACCAAGGTTGTCTTTCCACAAAACAAAACGCTACTAGAATATGCAGATGATAAGGGCATTCATTCTGATGAATACTTCTGTAATTTGTGACAGCAGCAGGAGAGGGTTGGTTCTAAGCAGAAATATTACATCCCAGTGTAAGTACTTTCAAGATATACAGTCATTAGATTTGACAGACCTCTGCTGAACATTTAACCACTTGAGGACCCACCCTTTACCCCCCCTTAAGGACCAGCGCTGTTTTAGCTGATCTGTGCTGGGTGGGCTGTGCAGCCCCCAGCACAGATCAGGGTGCAGGCAGAGCGACCAGATCGCCCCCCTTTTTTCCCCATTAGGGGGATGATGTGCTGGGGGGGTCTGATCGCTCCTGCTTGCCTGGGTGTTGCGGGGGGGGGGGCACCTCAAAGCCCCCCTCCGCGGCAAAATTCCCCCCTCCCTCTCCTCCCTCCCTTCCCCGGAGATCCGGGCTGCACAGGAACGGATCTGTCCTGTGCAGCCTCTAACAGGCTCCTACCTGTCATGTGACAGCGATCCCCGGCGGCTGATTGGCCGGGGATCGCTGATCTGGTACAACGCTGCTACTGTTAGCAGCGTTGTACGAATGTAAACAAAGCGGATTATTTCAACTTGTGTTTACATTTAGCCTGCGAGCCGCGATCGGCGGCCCGCAGGCTACTCACGGAGACCCCCGCCGTGAATTGACAGGAAGCAGCCGCTCGCGCGAGCTGCTGCTTCCTGATTAATTAGCCTGCAGCCAGCGACGCAGAACTGCGTCGCTGGTCCTGCCGCTGCCACTTTGCCGACGCGCGGTATGAGTGCGCGGTCGGCAAGTGGTTAAAGAAAATAAAAGGTGTGAGATTTCTTGTACCCCTCTATTACACAAAACATCAGCATGCCTTGGCTGAAGTCAGCATGGAGCAATTCATTATTATTATTTTAGTATTCATATAGCGCCGACATATTACGCAGCGCTGTACAGAGTATACTGTCATGTCACTTAAGTGTCCCTCAGAGGGGCTCACCATCTATTTCCTACCATAGTCATATGCCTATGTATGTATCGTGTAGTGTAAGTGTATGTATCGTAGACAGTCTAGGGAGAATTTAGAGGGAAACCAATTAACATATCTGTATGTTTTTGGGCTGTGGGAGGAAACCGGAGAGACTGGATGAAACCCACACAGACATGGGAAGAACATACAAACTTTGTGCAGATAGTACCCTGGCTGGGATTTGAACAGAGGACCCAGAGGAAGGCGAGAGTGCTAACCACTATGCCACTGTGCTGCCCATTCATAATTTTTATATGTATGTTTAAATGCATCAGCTACATACACTTAAAAAAAAATCAGCAGATACATGTTTATGTGACACTGTTATACTAGTGACACCACGTAGAACAAATATATCTTTATCTCACCACAGAATTTTATATGTCTTGTCCTGGTCTTATAGAGACTTAGGAATCCTACCTTGATGCAGCAAGTATTTAAAGAACTACCTAATAGCATAATAGAAACAACTTCTTTTAGAGCCACTGCATTTTAAAACAATGGTGGACTCCATGACAAATCTTTTTTACCTTAATTTTTTAATTTTTATTATTAGAAAATAGTCAAGTTCTAATAATAAAATGAAGATGAGAAAAGACTTTGTCCTTACATATTGCTTCATCTTCAAACCTTGTTTTTTATCTTCAAAGAAAAGGAACTTCAAAAAGATCCTAGTAGAGAATGTTACATGAAAGTTCCATCCTGTTGCAATCACCTCAGTCTCTAGTGTCGACAAATACAAGTCTTCTTGCTTGTGCAGTAGGATAGGGATCAAAGGGCTAATTTTTTTAACCAAGTGGACATCAAACATTGTTTTTGTGGCTGTGTTGCATACGTGAAAAACTTATTTTAATTTTAAAAATTGGAATAATATTTAACATTCGACTATAAGAAAAGAAAAAAGATTTGTGTAATGGTGGCCATACATGGTACAATTTTTTGATACAATCTTACCATTTCTATGTAGTATAAGGGTAAATTAAATGAATATATTGAAAGGATAATTTAGGCAGTTCCATTATATTACATAGAAATGGTAAGATTGTATGAAAAAATTGTACCATGTATGGCCACCATAACACTGATATGTACTTTAAGAAGTTGTTAACCACTTCACAACCAGACCTTATTTCCACCTTATGGACCAGAGAAGTGTTGATGTTTTAGCTATGTCCCTATTTAATCAGCAATTACTTTATCTCTACTTATGGCACCTATGTTAAATACATATTGTTTTTTTCAAGACAAAGTAGACTTTCATTGTATGGCATTTTATCCCTCAAACAGTTTTGTTTTCTATGCATTTTAATGGGAAAAAGAGGAAAAAAATCAGTAAAAACACATTATTTCTCAGTTTTGCCAATTCCAGTTTAAACATAAAAAGTGGTTTTGTAGATTAAAAGCACACATTTTGTTTGGCTATTTCTACCATTTATCACAAAACTTAGATTATGTTCCTGTCACAATTTATGCTGAGGATATTTGATTCTGAAATAATGCTACAGTGTGTATTTTTCACTATGAACTGAGAAAATAAAAGTATTTTTATTGGTAAAAATCAATCTTATTGGCTCATGGAACATATATTCCTTTTCACCAATTAGTGCTGCATCAGATAGTGCGGGAGGTGTGCACAGAATCAAGCCCAATCGTGTAGCTTCAGCTACAAGACGTATATCTACACCCTCGTGGCTTAGATGAAGTCACAGAGGACGTAGATATATTGTAGTGGTAGATAAAGTGGTTAACAAGTTAAGCTGGTCATCTGGCAGGAGAAATACAACTCTCAATGAATAGATCTTATTTCCGCATCAGTCTGTAAAAATCACCCACAAACAGACAGAAGGAAACGATGCCAAACATAAACACACAATTAACAAGCAAGGGAAGCAATACGTACTTAATTATTATATGATTATTATATGATTATATTATATGATTAGATAATTTACTGTTCCTATTTCAAGGTTAGTATTTAAAAGAGGACCATACACTATGCAATCTAATGGCCCATACACACGGGCTACAACTGTCGCCGCAACCACGTGTCGCCCGTGTGTATGGGGCGCAGCAACTTCGCCGCAACTGTCGCTAGTCCGCGTGTGTATGCGGACTAGCGACAGCAACCCATAGGCAATACACGGAGCTTCCGGCGGGGGGGGGGGAGGAACGTCGGCGACAGCTTCCGCCGCATCACTAATCCCTCTTCCGCCGTGTGTATGCGGAAGGACCTGGCGATGAGCTTTCGCCGATCTGTCACGCACACGCTCCCGTGTGCTAGCGACCAGCTACATTTGTAGCTCGTGTGTACCCACCTTAAAGGTACAATCACTCTTCCCACATTCATGAAGATTAAGAACTACATGTATAGTTAATCCCCATTACACCAAACCCACATATGTATTTGTTAGATTATACAAAGGTTGTAAAGTCAGATTGCATTGTGTATGGCCAGTTTAAATAAACAACAACAATTTTGTGACTAATAATCTCAACGTTGATCCATTGTGACAGGTAGTGAGGCCATAGTTTGTGTACCTGGTGATGGGAGATACAACCACACTACTAAAGGGATAAACCAGAGACAACACAAAATGGAACTTGTCAAGGGGAAATAACATCTCTAAATGAACTAGAGACAAACAGAAACGTCCAGAATAAAAGTTTAGAATACATTGGTCAATGAATTACAATTGGACAATATAAAATGACAGATATTGCTGGTGAAACCTAATCTGAAAAAGGGAAAATGAAGGAAGCTTAAAGGACTTACGAGGCGAAAATGCTAAAAAAAGTAAATTACCTGCCTCATCTTTTATGGCACAGAGGACGCCGTCCGCGCCCTCTGTGCCGATCCGCCGGGTCCCCCCGCTCATTAGCCCCCCGGGCCGGCTGCCGACCCCACGGCCCGGGTCGGGCTCTCCTCCCACCCGCAATATGGCGGACTGCGCAGCCGCGGCCAAAGGAAGCGGCCGTATTGCGGGTGGCAGGAGAGCCCGACCCGGGCCGTGGGGTCGGCAGCCGGCCCGGGGGGCTAATGAGCGGGGGGACCCGGCGGATCGGCACAGAGGGCGCGGAATACTATCGATTCACATATTTTTTCAATTGACACAGGAATTATTTGGGAAGTGCTGCTAAGTACTGGTGTATACATTTTAGTAGCAACTTCTTTGTTTACTGTTAGCAAAATACATTCAAAGTTTACTGACGCCAAAACTGACGGCTGACTGAGCCATGAGGAGAGGGGAAATTCCGCTCACACTTGATCAGTTAACTCTATGTGTAGCCCTGTGTGTGACAGAGAGAGACAGGACACAGGAGCTGCAGCTGTTGGGAGCTTTGTTTCTGACTGAAGTGTCTGAAGAGAGCAGATGAAATGTAACTAATTGTCACAGCTTTTTCATATTGTTTTTGCTTTCGGAGTTTGATATGTTTGATATTTGCTTTCTGTAGTCTGATATGCAACTCTGGCTGTGCATTGAAGCAGACACCCCTTCTGCAATTGATTTGTCCCAATATAGCTAAATCCTACCCTCAATAAATTACAGCTTTTGCCTCTGATATTTAACATGAAAAGTAGGAAAATGTTTACACAGCTACTTAGACATTATTTGCATACTGTCATTTTAGAACACTTGGGTATCAATAGTATTCCTTTAAGCGAAATGTGATATGATGAGATAGACATGAGTATGTACAGTGCCAAGCACACAAATAAATATGCTGTGATGCTTTTCTTCTTTCTCTGCCTGAAAGCGTTAATATTCAGCTATGCTAATTAAAAACAATGGTGCATGAGCCAGCCTGGGGCCCCGGGAACTCTCACTGCCCGGGGCCCCAGAACCAGCATCTAACACCATATGTGAGCACAGCCAAAACCTTGGAGCTGCCACCTCCAAGGCCTGTCTCCTACTGCTCTAAAACTTACCAAACACACAATTGGAGAACCTCACTCCCAAACAGTTCTCTGCTGCTTTATAAAGCCTGCAGGCTGCTTATAAGCCAATGAAAAGTGCACACATAATACACCTAGCTTGCAGTGATAATCAAGCAAAAGCTGAGCAAGTCAGCCAATTAGTAGGAGAGGGCTTCAGTTGCATATAGACAATGGCTATATGACCAGCAGGGGGCACCAGCGTGCAGGATATTCCCTCTCATCTGCCCCCCCTCCTAACTAAACTGCATGGGATACTACAATAATTAAAAACAATGGTGCATGAGCCAGCCTGGGGCCCCGGGAACTCTCACTGCCCGGGGCCCCAGAACCAGCATCTAACACCATATGTGAGCACAGCCAAAACCTTGGAGCTGCCACCTCCAAGGCCTGTCTCCTACTGCTCTAAAACTTACCAAACACACAATTGGAGAACCTCACTCCCAAACAGTTCTCTGCTGCTTTATAAAGCCTGCAGGCTGCTTATAAGCCAATGAAAAGTGCACACATAATACACCTAGCTTGCAGTGATAATCAAGCAAAAGCTGAGCAAGTCAGCCAATTAGTAGGAGAGGGCTTCAGTTGCATATAGACAATGGCTATATGACCAGCAGGGGGCACCAGCGTGCAGGATATTCCCTCTCATCTGCCCCCCCTCCTAACTAAACTGCATGGGATACTACAATAATTAAAAACAATGGTGCATGAGCCAGCCTGGGGCCCCGGGAACTCTCACTGCCCGGGGCCCCAGAACCAGCATCTAACACCATATGTGAGCACAGCCAAAACCTTGGAGCTGCCACCTCCAAGGCCTGTCTCCTACTGCTCTAAAACTTACCAAACACACAATTGGAGAACCTCACTCCCAAACAGTTCTCTGCTGCTTTATAAAGCCTGCAGGCTGCTTATAAGCCAATGAAAAGTGCACACATAATACACCTAGCTTGCAGTGATAATCAAGCAAAAGCTGAGCAAGTCAGCCAATTAGTAGGAGAGGGCTTCAGTTGCATATAGACAATGGCTATATGACCAGCAGGGGGCACCAGCGTGCAGGATATTCCCTCTCATCTGCCCCCCCTCCTAACTAAACTGCATGGGATACTACAATAATTAAAAACAATGGTGCATGAGCCAGCCTGGGGCCCCGGGAACTCTCACTGCCCGGGGCCCCAGAACCAGCATCTAACACCATATGTGAGCACAGCCAAAACCTTGGAGCTGCCACCTCCAAGGCCTGTCTCCTACTGCTCTAAAACTTACCAAACACACAATTGGAGAACCTCACTCCCAAACAGTTCTCTGCTGCTTTATAAAGCCTGCAGGCTGCTTATAAGCCAATGAAAAGTGCACACATAATACACCTAGCTTGCAGTGATAATCAAGCAAAAGCTGAGCAAGTCAGCCAATTAGTAGGAGAGGGCTTCAGTTGCATATAGACAATGGCTATATGACCAGCAGGGGGCACCAGCGTGCAGGATATTCCCTCTCATCTGCCCCCCCTCCTAACTAAACTGCATGGGATACTACAATACGGGGCCCCAGGCTGGCTCATGCACCATTGTTTTTAATTATTGTAGTATCCCATGCAGTTTAGTTAGGAGGGGGGGCAGATGAGAGGGAATATCCTGCACGCTGGTGCCCCCTGCTGGTCATATAGCCATTGTCTATATGCAACTGAAGCCCTCTCCTACTAATTGGCTGACTTGCTCAGCTTTTGCTTGATTATCACTGCAAGCTAGGTGTATTATGTGTGCACTTTTCATTGGCTTATAAGCAGCCTGCAGGCTTTATAAAGCAGCAGAGAACTGTTTGGGAGTGAGGTTCTCCAATTGTGTGTTTGGTAAGTTTTAGAGCAGTAGGAGACAGGCCTTGGAGGTGGCAGCTCCAAGGTTTTGGCTGTGCTCACATATGGTGTTAGATGCTGGTTCTGGGGCCCCGGGCAGTGAGAGTTCCCGGGGCCCCAGGCTGGCTCATGCACCATTGTTTTTAATTATTGTAGTATCCCATGCAGTTTAGTTAGGAGGGGGGGCAGATGAGAGGGAATATCCTGCACGCTGGTGCCCCCTGCTGGTCATATAGCCATTGTCTATATGCAACTGAAGCCCTCTCCTACTAATTGGCTGACTTGCTCAGCTTTTGCTTGATTATCACTGCAAGCTAGGTGTATTATGTGTGCACTTTTCATTGGCTTATAAGCAGCCTGCAGGCTTTATAAAGCAGCAGAGAACTGTTTGGGAGTGAGGTTCTCCAATTGTGTGTTTGGTAAATATTCAGCTATGCAACTGAAAGTTTTTCTCCAGTCAGGACCCAGTCATCTATATTTTCTCTCACTGATAAGGAATTACAGCCACAAAATACTTTGTTCTCAGAAGCCCAGTTCTTTGCCTGGAGAGGATAGATAAAAAAGGTCAATAGTTCATATATTTTAGCACTCAGAGATAAGGGACAGACTGTTTCAATGAGCTGAGGAAAATCAATAAATCTTTTTTTTTTTTAATTTTGTAAACATAACATAAAACTGTGAGATATCTAAAAGTCATTATTAGAAGTAGGAGGTTTGATACAATTAATTATCTCATCATCACTTTGTTTTCACTTAAGTTTCACTTTACGAAGCAAAGCAGGCATTTTTGGTGCACGGGCGCCTGTCATGTCTCCAGACGTCCATAAACTGCAATTTAAATTTGTAGCTATTGGTGTCGGGGACCTGAATTTTTGACGCACGATAATGCCATTTAGCAAATAGATAGGTACATTTAAATTTGGCATGGGTGCTTAGCTATTACATAGCCAAGTGGAAAATGAACACTGCTTTATTAGCATCAAATTATTTAATTTGTCAAGACCACTCTGTAACGATGGTACAGGAGGTACTTAATAAAACCCCCACATGCGCTTGGGTCCTTGCTGATCCCCACCTCCCTGTGAGTGCTCAATCAGGGAGGGGTGTAGCTATCTTGCACATGTGTGGGACTGAGAGGCAATAGAACAACCTAAAAAGGCAGATGTGACCAGGGATTGGATAACATCCACTCAGACATAGTATCATATTGCCTAAATACAGTTGTACAAATGAGACTGTCGGAATAATATTTAAGGGTGCAAATATTTACAGTAATACCAACAGCAATATAGGTATTGCTGAAAAAGAAATTTCGGCAATATCTGGTTCCAAAAATGAATATATAATGGTAAGGAATGTTTGCTTTAAGAAAGTGCACCTGCATAACCCCAAAAATATATTTATTGATTCTTTAGCAGAGAGAATATAAAAACAGATTAACCAGCAAAGTTTAATTATCATCATTAAATAAGTGAAAAGAGTTGCAAAAGGACATTAAAGAACTCCACTCAATGTCATGTGCCACTTGGCGGATGGGTAAGGGTGATTGGGCCTGCTTGTTTCTAATCTCACCAGTCCCCTGAAGTCAACAAAAATCAGAGTCTTGGCTTCCTGCAGCTGTTATGCTGGGAATACACGCTACTTTTTTGCTAAGAATCGTTCCGATAGATGCCTTTGATGATAAAACTCCGACATGTCCGATGTTCCGCTCAATTCTGTTCCGCTCGATTTCTCATAGAAGTGAATGGAAAAAAGATAAGAAAAACGAGTGGAAGATAAGAAAATCGAGCAGCAAATCGAATGGCTAATACATTGCGCGCCGAATTTAACGCGCAAAACGTAACGTGTATTCCCAGCATTAGGTGTGCATCTGCTGTACATGCTCTTGTGTGCTGCCTGTCCCTTTAATTAGAATGTTCTGTTATAGCATCTTATATTGCAGCTTCTAAGGGGACATTTAATGGGGGAAAATCCAATGGCTGCAGAAAGCCTTGGATCTGTAACTTTAATGAAAATTTCTGCTTACGGTCTGGGCTTGGGGAGTATGAAACATACCCTAACTCACTTCTACAGAAGTTATCACAGCTGGATGGAAGTGGATAGAGTAGGTCTTTTGGTGAGTTGATTTACTGACTTCATTTAGCTAAGTTTCTTATTTAACAACATGGCTCTCTAAGTCATTAATGGTGCTTTATGTTTGTTTGTTGCATACAAAGTTTTTGTAAACCCAGTTGGAAATGGGTTTGTACAAAAACTGGGCGTAAAACATGTAGAGATGAACTAGTGAATTCTGTGGGGTACAAATAAGCATAGCTCCCGAGTCCCAACTGTCCCTCTTTTGGAGGGACAGCCCCTCTTTGGGAGCCGTGTCCCTCTGTCCCTCTTTCCTCCCCATTTGTCCCTCTTTCTATGTAAATATATAGATTTCTCTACTAAAAAATGTGTTTGATTAATGCTAAACTTTATTCCCATCTTTAAATTGGTATATTACTCCCATAATGGAATAATCCACAGCTTCCTGAATTCACTACAATTCCAGACCCCCAGTACTGGAAAAAAGGAGGTATTATCTTCCTGAGACAAGTGGTAGAGCAAGGAAAACTAATACCTATCTCCAAGCTGAGTAAACAATTTCCAACCTTTACCATTCAGCAGTTTCGTTATATTCAATTACAGCACGCCTTTCACAAGCATTTTTCAGAAAACTTGATCCGCATTGCTCCTCATCCTCTCCTATTATTGCTTGAAAAAGGCCCAGCTAAACACCTTATTGGAGACCTATATAAGGAGATGGTGTCGAGCAAAGCGTTAGACCGTATGAAACCAATTAAAGAAAAATGGTTAAAGGAGGGACTCAAACTACAAAACGATGATTGGGAAGACGCACTAGAAGCCCCCCAAAAAGTTTCTATATGCAGCAAAGATAGAACCACACAAGTATATACCGTATATCTTACACCAGGCAATTCCTTACCCCCAGTAGAATAGCTAAATATAAACAAGACGCATCTGACACCTGCCCCAAATGTGGGACCCAATACCCCACCTTCTTTCAATTTGGCTATGCCCCCTTATCAAAGCCTTCTGGCTCCAAGTAATAAATGTCTTGCATGATAAAATGGGCTGCCCAGTAACCATGGACCCTAATCTATGTGTGTTAAGTATAACATCAGATGAAGGTATACAACCCAATACCAAGACATTCATCCACACAACTCTATTTGCAGCAAGACAGAAAATTGCTCTTGATTGGGGAGAAGCCCCAGTCCCTACATTTGCAAGATGGCAGAAAAGACTCAATAGGGGATTGCCTTATAAAAATCTGGTGTACTTGCACAGGGACCACTCGAAGCAGTTCCACTTAATTTGGGATAGGTGGAGCGAAAATACAATAAATAAATACAAATAAAAAAGGCGCTCCTTAATCTCCAAAGTATTTAGTACGGACTTTCCAATTCTTCAATGCATACTGCATGTGCAACTAATTGAATCCTTAATTGTGAAATGTAAAAGTAAATGCCAGTTATGCCTGTATATGCTGTGTGTCGTTTATGCCTTAAGGCTGCTTGCACACCAAGACGTTACAGGCGCACGTTAGTGCGCCTGTAACGCTCCCCCAACGCACAGCAATGTAACACAAGTGGGCTGTTCACACAGCCCACGTTGCGTTACATGTAACGCTGCACGTTCTGTGCAAAGTGCAGCATGCTATGGCGTTGGAGCGGCTATAGCCGCGTTAGACTGTTTGCACATGCGCAGTGGGGGGGCGGAGGAGGCGGGGAGAGCCAGCTACAGTAGCCGCGCACATGGCTACTTAATATTCACTGCACTGGCGGGCGCTGATTGGCCGGCGGGACCACGTGATGCGGAGTGTCTCGCTCCGCATCACGTGGTCCCGCTGGCCAATCAGCGCCACTCTGGGAGACATTATAGGACTGGAGCCGCCTAACGCGGCTCACTCTACCGTCGGCTCTTGCAGCACCATACGTTGTGTTAGGTGCACGTTATGCGACCTTAACGTGCCACCTAATGCAACGTCTTGGTGTGCAAGAAGCCTTAATGTGCACCTTTGTAAGCCACTTCTGTTTGCTATTTGCAGTTACTGTACATTTATCTGTCATGCTTGCCCTAATGTAAACTTGACAGATAAGATGTCTGCACTGCATTTTGTACACCATGACAATTGTTGACCAATAAAAACCTTTTTTGTTTAAAAAAAAATTGATATACTGTATTACTAATTTTAAAATGTTAATATGAAGGAAAATGAACCAGGATAGAAAGGACCAGTGTGATATGAATTATAAAACAACATATTTTGCTTATGAAATCTTTATAGTATGCCTGGTACTAGGGGTGTGATGTGGGCGTGATTAGGGGTGTGGCTTAAGTGTCCCTTTTTCTCATCTCGAAAAGTTGGGAGGTATGAAATAAGTAGTTCTCATTTAAGGCCTCTTTCCCAGTGGGACATTGCGTTTGATGCGACATTAAAGTCGCAAAACGTGCCCCTAACGCAACGCATGTTGGTTTTGAAGTTGGACGTTATTTTAAACTGCAATATGTGTCTCTTGGTGCGCCGTTTTCGTTTCATACTGATGGAACGAAAACGGCGCATGTGTCACGTTTAAAAAAAAACAAAAACAATACTGAGCATGTGCAAACAGTCCAACGCAGCTAATAACGCTTATAACGCACAGCATGCAGCACTTTCTAAATATTGCTACACGTTACACACAACACAACTTGAGCACTGTGAATGTCGCACAGACTTTGTGTTGCTGTGCGTTAGTCTACATTATCACTTTTTATAACGTGCGACTTTAATGTCGCACTGTGAAAGCAGCCTTAGACTCCAGGCTTGTATGTGACATTTTATTAGGAATCCAAGTGTCAGTCTAGTGTTCCATAATATGACAAATATAAGATTCAGTACAAGAAATGGTATATACTGTATAACACTCCGGAGAAACCCAAAATGAATTTCAATAACCTGTGAGTGTGGTCCTGACCTGCCTCGAATTACTGTAATATAAACCCTGAAACAAAGTCTACCGAGCGTACATTTAGTGCAAAAGGTAACAAAATTTGACAAAGCTCTTGGGTAAAATCTTTCAAAACTTTTCTAATAGAAGAAAATGACATTATAAGAGTACCTAGATGCCAGGCTGGATGGCAACTGATTTCTTTCAAGTTAACGTATGGCCACATTTTTCTTTTGATTTTGGCCAGATTAGAGTTGCACATGGGGACATGTCCTCTCCAAATTGAAATTAGAAGAGACCTCCTTAAAGAGAACCCGAGGTGGGTTTGAAGAATATTATCTGCATACAGAGGCTGGATCTGCCTATACAGCCCAGCCTCTGTTGCTATCCCAAACACCCCTAAGGTCTCCCTGCACTCTGCAATCCCTCATAAATCACAGCCACCCTGCTGACAAACAGCTTGTCAGAGCTGGCTGTGTTTATCTCTATAGTGTCAGTCTGATGCTCTCCCCGCCTCCTGCAGAACTCCAGTCCCCGCCTGCATCCCTTCCCTCCCTGCTGATTGGAGGGAAGGGACGGGAGCAGGGACCGGAGCTATGCAGGAGGCGGGGGAGCAGCTGAGACTGACACTACAGATGTAAACACAGCCTCACAGCAAGGCTATGATTTATGAGGGATTGCAGAGTGCAGGGGGACCTTAGTGGGGTTTGGGATAGCAACAGAGGCTGGGCTGTATAGGCAGATCCAGCCTCTGTATGCAGATAACATTCTTTAAACACACCTCGGGCTCTCTTTAAGGCTGCTTACACACTAAGACGTTACAGGCGCACGTTAGTGCGCCTGTAACGCTCCCCCAACGCACAGCAATGTAACACAAGTGGGCTGTTCACACACGTTTTGCTGAAACTGCAGCATGCTACGGCGTTAGAGCGGCTATAGCCGCGTTAGACTGTTTGCACATGCTCAGTGGGGGGCGGAGAGGAGGCGGGGAGATGCCGCTACAGTAGCCACGCACATGGCTACTTAATATTCACTGCACTGGCAGCCGCTGATTGGCCGGCGGGACCACGTGATGCGGAGTGTCTCGCTCCGCATCACGTGGTCCCGCCGGCCAATCAGCGCCACTCTGGGAGACCTTATACTGATAGAGCCGCCTAACGCGGCTCACTCTACCGTCCTCTCCCGCACCACCATACGTTGCATTAGGTGGATGTTATGCGACCTTAACGTAGCACCTAACGCAACGTCTTGGTGTGCAAGTAGCCTAAAGGAGAAATCCCATTACAAAGATCTGTTGCTAGAACACGTTTCTTCAGTGGAGACTGAAATATAGCTTGGTCTTACTGAAAATTCTTACACTTTGCTGCTTTATCCAAAACTCCAAAATATATATAAAAAAATAGGGGAAAGTGTTTGTGGGCAACACTAAATGTGAAGAACCAACCCCCCCCCCCCCCCCCCCCCACACACACACACACAAAATGAAGAGAAATCAGAATCAGAATCAGAATATTTTATTTCGCCAAGCACGACTGGGCCGTGCCCGGAATTGGTTTTGGCAAGTACAGGGCAAGTGTGAAGAGAAGGAACAGGACATACAATACAACTACATGCAAGCATCAGCAATACAAAGATACAGTTCCAGCAATTGGTCGCCTTTGAGCACATTTACATAGCAATATGCTTCCATGCGATCAGGTTTAGAGTTCAAGAGTTCAGGTAGTTGACGGCTGAGGGGAAGAAGCTGTTCCTGTGCCTTGTGGTCCTGGTGTAGATGGAACGGAATCTCCGGCCTAAAGGGAGTCTGCTGAAGAAGCGAAAGCCTGGGTGGGACGGGTCATTAGCTATTTTTTTAGCTCTGGAGCGCAGTCTTGAGTTGAAGATTTGATCAAGAGAGGGGAGTGGTTTCCCAATGATTCTCTCCGCTGATCTGATGACCCTCTGCAGTTTGTGTCTGTCGCTGGCGGAGGAGCCAGCATACCAGACCAGGATGGAGGAGCAGAGGACAGATTCAATTGTATATGTATAAAATATATATATATATATATATGTATAAACTGTAGCAGCATGATGACAAGTATATCAACTCGAAAGAGTGACTCATAACACAGAATACTATTAAAATGGACCTGAACTATTGCACATGTCAGAAGGAAAACAGAGAGAATTTTACCCTGTATGTATTGAGAGAGTCTGTCTAATTCCCCCTCATCTGTGATTAATCACAATTTGTAATTTGATCTTTCAGCTGTGTCAGCTGACTGCCTCTGCAAAGCAGCTAATTGTAAACACAGAATGTTAACCCTATGTCTGCTTCCATGAAAGCAGGAAATATTTTTCTTTAAAGGACAACCAAAGCAAGGGCCCTTTTCCACTAGCAGTCGCTAGCGTTCACGCTGAATGCTAGCGATTGCTGAATCGCAATTCCGGCGATTTCCCGACGTTTGCGGCCGTGATTTTGCTATGCTATGCACTGCATAGCAAAATCGCGGCAAATATCGCTCCGCCGCACGTTCGCGTTCCCGTCAAAAACGAATCGCGGTAGTGGAAATGACCTACCGCGATTCCTATGTTAAAAAGCAAACCGTAGTGATTGTAAAATCGCTAGCGGTTTGCGACTTCACGATTCGGCCAGCGCAAACGCGCTAGTGGAAAAGGGCCCCAAGAGGGATATGAAGGCTGCCATATTTATTTCCTTTTAAACAATACCAGTTGCCTGGCTGTCCGGCTGATCCTCTGCCTTCTAATACTTTTAGCCATACACCCTGAACAAGCATGCAGCAGATCAGGTGTTTCTGACATTATTGTCAGATCTGACAAGATTAGATGCATGGTTGGTTCTGGTGTTATTCAGACACTAATGCAGATAAATAGACCAGCAGGGCTGCCAGGAAACTGGTAGTGTTTAAATGGAAAATAATGTGGCAGCCTCCATATACTTCTCACTTCAGTTGTCAGTTGGTTATTATGCTGTTGGTTATCTTTTAGAGCAGAGAGGTACTTCTAAGTTTAGGCCCGCTTTAGTGTTTGTCACCTTTATGTCTCTAAATGGACACAGCAAATGAAAAAATGAAAAAAGTTTCAGAAGCCCAAGTAAATGAAATTGGGTTTATTTCAGTCTACACATTCCACGAACAGTTGTTGCAGTTATTTTTTAAATGGTATGCAGAATCTATTTAATACTTACTGTATATTCTGGCGTATGAGACTACTTTTTACACCTTAAAAATCATCTGAAAAGTCTTATACGCCGGGTGTCATTGATGCCGGGTGATACACCCTGTCCTATTACCGCCTCTCAGATCTCGCTGCTGAGGATTGTAGTGAAGCCGCGCAGGCGAACATGTGTGACATCTGAGAGGCAGAGAAGGAGGTAAATAGGGTAGAAGGGTGGGCCAGAAGGGTGAAAGAGATGTGTTTTATGGGCACAGCACAATCTATTCTTCCATACCGCTCTGATAAACAGGTAAACAAGGAAAGCTGACCAATCCACTTATGGAGACTGGAAGAGTTGACCAATCGAACCGGTCAATCGCCTATATTGCTATACACTGGGTACCACATACAGTACAGCATCAGTATCTATTCATACATAGCACCAGTATATGAAGTTTTTTTTCCTTTTTTTTTCGATGTGCGTTGGAAGAGTGGTTGTGATGATCCGCTCAGCTGGCTGCACAGGCAGACAGCTGTTTGTCCATTCCTCTAGTCTGTGGGCTGCAGGTCTCTGGAACAGAGACTTGTCTTTCCATTGCAAGTTTCTGTTCTGTTCTCTTGCTGGGGAATTTGCATGCATTCGTTATGCAAATCCCCTACCTGCCTTCTTTGATGACTGGCACTATAAGAGCTTTATGTTTCCCAGAAGGCTTTGCTGGTCATTTCCTTTCCATGGTCTGTTCCTGATGGACACTGCTGGAGTGTCAGCCATTGCTATCTAGTATAGTTAATTCCTGGGGGTTGCTTTAGGCTCCCCTTCTAGCCCAGTCAGGTTGTATTATCTGTATTGCCTGTTCTGTCTTGTCTTGCCTGTTGCCATTGTTGTCCAGTCCCAAAGGTGGTCGACAGGAAATGGTTCTGATCTCTGTTCTTGGAGTATAGCTGGTGCAGCGGTTGCTACCAGCTATCTCTTTTGTTCTGTCTCCTGGGATCGCGCTAGCTACTTTTCGCTAGCGCTGGGGATCCTTCTGTTCTGTCTTCTGGGATCGCGCTAGCTACTTTTCGCTAGCGCTGGGCATCCTTCTGTTCTGCTACTCTGTACCTGGATCGCGCTAGCCACTTTTCGCAAGTGCTGTGGATCCTATCTCTCGCTTTTCCCTGTTTTCGTGTGTCTGTCTTGTCTGCTACGCTTGCTGGAGGCTCGGTGAGGTAACCGTTAAGCAAGCGCTCGCGTCCTTTGTTTCATGTTTGTCTGTCGATGTTTAGTTAGGCGTGCTTGTCTCTATTGTGCTTATCACGTGGAGACCACGCATAACCGCGTGCACTGTTGCGAATGAGTGCGGTGTTCGCGGTTAGCTAGCGTTTGTTATTTTCCGTATCTCCTTATTGTATTATTTGCTGTGCCTTTGCTACCCTCGTATTCTATTCTGATCTGCCTTGTGTCACATCTGGCGATCGCACCTCTCGCGATCGCGTTCCTATTTCATATCTGCTGTTGTAACCTGTAACTTTGCTCAATCTCATTCGCAATCGCCTCTCTTGCGATTGCGTTCTGCGCTTCGTACAATTCCTGTCTGGCACTTGTGGAGGTACAGAGGATTGGTTCCTCTGCACTCCCCAGCGCCATCTGCCGACAGGAATTTCCCTCTACAGGTGCGTAGCACCTTTTGCTGGGTGCCTGCAAATATACGCTTGTGGAGGATTTCCGCCGTGTCAGCGCACGCGTTGTGCGCTGATCACGGAGAAAGTTCCACAATCGTTACAGAATGACCAGCCCAACCCAAAACCCCAGTGTAGACGGAATTTCCGATTTGTACGATTTTGTCGAATATGGCTCTTGTACCTTTAAGAGATTTAAAAAACTTGAACCTGAATCAGCAGACGAATTTTTGTCTGAGTGTACGAAACTGTTAGCGAACCCTGAATTCCAATGCACCCCAGTGTCTACCTGGGCCCCCCCAAATGGTCTACATTCTGTTGGGGGGCGAAATGTCAATGTGGGGTTATGATGTGTTAGATCATACCACCCTGAGTCAAAGACCCCTGGAATTCTTGGCCTTTTTAATTCACAATTGGCTGAGATTACCTCAATTACCATACCCCCTTAATGAGTTGTTGTCAGCAGCTCAATCAGCTGTTCCATCTACTCTTTCATCCATAAAGCAGCCATCCAAAGCCTCTAAGTCTAAACGGAAAAGATCTAGGAAGGCTTCCCAGCGGAAAGATCCGTTGCCCATGGCAACCACAGATAGAGAGGTTATTTCTGTCAAGTCTGAAATGGGCAAAACCATGCAGTATGATAATGATGTTTATAATGCATCTGCTGATCAGTTTCCAGGTTTTTTGCCCCAATCCAAATCTTATGTGGATCCTGCTATAGGTAGGATCGCACACTATATTAAAGCAGTTAAAAAATCTGTACTCGTTCCTGATCACCACCCATATGGAGATTATTTAGATACTGGGTTGTTCGAACTGCCATTTGCCTCATGGGAAATCGGGGCCTTGGTGGAGGAATTTGATTTGGATTGGAAAGCCTTTTGCGATTTTTACATCGCAAAAAGCGCGGATGTCCTGAACGATTGTCTTGACTCTGTGTGCCTTTTGATTGATTCTGATGACTGTGACGAGTGTGTTGTGGATCTGGTGATGTATGTGTGGCAGATCATTTTGGATGAATTACACACACACCAATTAATTGATCCCAATAAAGAGGTAAAAGATTCCCGTTCTGTTCCTGCTCCAGTTCCATCTGTAGACTGTGCGCACTATGATTGTTCATCCTTTGTTAAGTGTGCATGGGAGCCCCCGTTTGAGAAATGGGAGATCGAGCTCCTGGTCTATGAATTGGAATGTGATTGGAGATCGTTTTGCAATCATTACCGTTCTAAAAACGAAGCAGTTTTGTATGCGTGCATTGAGTCTGCGTGCACTTTAATCAAGACTGGTGAATGTATCTCTGACTTTGTGACTCCGCTGTTTGACGTGTGGAGAATGATTTTGGATGAACTACATGCGCTTCTATCTGCTAAAAACACATTGTCAGCGGACGATTGTTCCAATCCTCTGGATTTAAAGAAAGTGAGTTTTGAATGCATTCCCTTTCCCAAAGCAACTGAGTGTTTGAAGTCTGAGTGCAAGTCGTTCAGAGCAGTTGCTTGTGTGGAAGTTGAACCAGTGTGGTCTGATGTCGCCACCGCACGTATGGCTGCAAAAGGTCTGTGTGGTCCTGTGTCTAAGGAAGACAGATTTTTTCCCTCAGGTTCTCTAAGATCGTCCGTTTGTGAGCCTGCCATGGGGAAAATTCCTAAGTTATGCAACTTTAAGAAAATTATTGATGTGTCTAATAAAGTTTCTCCTGTTGTTGTCGCCACTTCTTTTGCAAATGAATCTATGTCTTATTCTGTTCACACCTGTGCAAGCCTGTTGCCTGATGACAGTTGCTCCAGTGTTTCTGTCCTAGATGCCTTGCAGTCTGCTCCGCAGATCGCGGAGGTTTGCGATATGGAAGCATCAGTTTCGCAACCTAAAGCGATCTTGGATCCGCAAATTTTGCGTTCTGACTCCTCGGATTCGACATTGTTAGCCGAATCTAAGAGTGAGACAGCGCTTCGGTTTTGCGAATCTGATGCTGAAGCTTCTTTGCCTTGTCCAGAGAAGCTTTCTCTGAACCTGCCCTGTACCATGAATGAAGGCATGATGTCCACTTGCATTGACATTTGCGAGTCTGATTCTGAAGAAAGTATTGACTCTCCACCCAGTACTCTGGATGAGTCAATATTGCCTTGTACAATATCTCCTGCCCTGCCCCTAGAGGCTCGTCTAGGTATTGCTGCTATTTTTACCTGTCTTTCTGCAGTTTTGGAGTTGCAAGCTAGTTTGACTACTACGCAGAGTTCTGGGTGCAGCGAGATTAAAGTTAGGGAGTCAGTGTGTGGTCCAGTGAATATTCCTGTACGTTCCACTCATGATGATGAAATTCAGTCTCAGTTTATGGTGGAACCTTCCCTGGGACATCTGCCCTGTTCTCAAAGTAAAGTTCCAGTTTTGCCCTGTAACATGGATAGTACAGAATCCTTCTTAGACAACTTGAAAAATGATGTTCCTGAGGTCTTGTTTGATGATCTGAAGGTCTCCGAGTTCCTCCCAAAGGGTGCAGAACTTGTAGGAGATGTCTCCTGCCCCCCAGGTCCTTCTGAGGTGTTGCCTACTTCAGTAGGCATTGCTGCCTTGCTGACTACTTTTGCAGCTCTTGTGGAGCTTCATTCATGTTTAGTCCATGATGATATTACAGTTACAGAAAATTCTGAATTTGAGTCCGAGTCTTCTTTTGAAAGACCAGTACCTGTGACCTTTACTCGTGATGATTTTCTGCCCGGTACTGGTTTTGGTCTTGTCGTGTCGGACTCTGAGGTTGGCAGTTCCCCGACATGTCCTGAGGTTTCTCCTGTACTAGTGTACCCCGATGTGCTCTGTGACCCAGAAAGCCCAAGTGTGCCTCAGTTACCAGCGTACTCAGATGCTTCCTCAGTGGAGACATGTTCTGATATAGCCTGCCTGCTTGCATGCCCAGAAGTGGTCCCTGAAAGTCCTGATCTTGATGGGTGTCCTGCTAATTTTGAGTCTGGAATGATCATAGGTTCCATAGGGGTTCTTGGTGGTTCTCCATGTGAGCCTGGTGAGCGTTCTGGCTTCTTGGGATCTCTGCGGAGCTTCAAGGCGTTCTGGGAGATTCCGGGAAAGGTTTTGCTTGGTGCCCTGAATACGATCAGCAATGGCTTTGGTGTTGTAAGGGACACTTCGAACAGATATTGCGGCAGGTTTGGTATTCTTGGACGCTCCTTGGAAGGTGGTGGGTATTGTCTGGAGGGTGTCGATGGCTTCTTCTCTGGTGTCCACAGTCCTGATGGGTGTTACGCTGAGACTTGTAGTGCTGATGGGCATGTTTCGGTGGCTTCTGCTTCCGATGAGGTCGGTTTCGGATGGACTGACTCTGGAATTGGGCCTTGTCGGGCTGCCCCGACCTTCATGAGTCTTCAGTTAGAGTTTTGTGATGATACCAGTTTTGAGGGATGTCTGGAATCCATCCCTAGAGGGGGGGGTACTGTGATGATCCGCTCAGCTGGCTGCACAGGCAGACAGCTTTTTGTCCATTCCTCTAGTCTGTGGGCTGCAGGTCTCTGGAACAGAGACCTGTCTTTCCATTGCAAGTTTCTGTTCTGTTCTCTTGCTGGGGAATTTGCATGCATTCGTTATGCAAATCCCCTACCTGCCTTCTTTGATGACTGGCACTATAAGAGCTTTATGTTTCCCAGAAGGCTTTGCTGGTCATTTCCTTTCCATGGTCTGTTCCTGATGGACACTGCTGGAGTGTCAGCCATTGCTATCTAGTATAGTTAATTCCTGGGGGTTGCTTTAGGCTCTCCTTCTAGCCCAGTCAGGTTGTATTATCTGTATTGCCTGTTCTGTCTTGTCTTGCCTGTTGCCATTGTCCAGTCCCAAAGGTGGTCGACAGGAAATGGTTCTGATCTCTGTTCTTGGAGTATAGCTGGTGCAGCGGTTGCTACCAGCTATCTCTTTTGTTCTGTCTCTTTTCGCTAGCGCTGGGGATCCTTCTGTTCTGTCTTCTGGGATCGCGCTAGCTACTTTTCGCTAGCGCTGGGCATCCTTCTGTTCTGCTACTCTGTACCTGGATCGCGCTAGCCACTTTTCGCTAGTGCTGTGGATCCTATCTCTCGCTTGTCCCTGTTTTCGTGTGTCTGTCTTGTCTGCTACGCTTGCTGGAGGCTTGGTGAGGTAACCGTTAAGCAAGCGCTCGCGTCCTCTGTTTCATGTTTGTCTGTCGATGGTTAGTTAGGCGTGCTTGTCTCTATTGTGCTTATCACGTGGAGACCGCGCATAACCGCGTGCACTGTTGCGAATGAGTGCGGTGTTCGCGGTTAGCTAGCGTTTGTTATTTTCCGTATCTCCTTATTGTATTATTTGCTGTGCCTTTGCTACCCTCGTATTCTATTCTGATCTGCCTTGTGTCACGTCTGGCGATCGCACCTCTCGCGATCGCGTTCCTATTTCATATCTGCTGTTGTGTGTGCGCGGTCGCGGGGTGGCGACTGGATTGGCGCACACACATACAACCTGTAACTTTGCTCAATCTCATTCGCAATCGCCTCTCTTGCGATTGCGTTCTGCGCTTCGTACAATTCCTGTCTGGCACTTGTGGAGGTACAGAGGATTGGTTCCTCTGCACTCCCCAGCGCCATCTGCCGACAGGAATTTCCCTCTACAGGTGCGTAGCACCTTTTGCTGGGTGCCTGCAAATATACGCTTGTGGAGGATTTCCGCCGTGTCAGCGCACGCGTTGTGCGCTGATCACGGAGAAAGTTCCACAATCGTTACAGTGGTAGTCTTATACGGTGAGTATATCCCAAACTCTATATTTTAACTGTAAAATTTGGGGGTCCGTTTTATACGCCCAGTCATCTTATACACCGGAATATACGGTATTTACGTAAAGGGGAACTGAAGTAAGAGGTATACGGAGGCTGCCATATTTATTTCCTTTTAATCAATACCAGTTGCCTGGCAGCCCTGCTGGTCTATTTCTCTGCAGTAGTATCTGAATAACACCAGAAACAAGCATGCAGCTAGTCTTGTCAGATCTGACTTTAAAGTCTGAAACACCTGATCTGCTGCATGCTTGTTCATGGGCTGTGGCTAATAGTATTAGAGGCAGAGGATCAGCAGGGCTGCCAGGCAACTGGTATTGCTTAAAAGGAAATAAACATGGCAGCCTCCATATACCTCTCTCTTCAGTTCCCCTTTAACGTCTCAAATTCTCAAGGTGAAATTTTAAAGTCTGAGTTTATGCTGTCGCTGTTGAAATATGAAAGAGAATATGGAGCAGGAATGTCTAATGCAAAATGATACCTGCAGCCTGCTCTGAGCAGCTCAGGGTGATCAGAGGACCTGCTTAACCACTACAGATTTTGTTCTGAAAACTGACCCTACCCATATTAAAATGGATCTGAGCTAAAAATAAAAAAAAACTTTATTGCACCAGCAGCATTATAAATACAAGATACAGTCCAACAACACTACCTAGCTAAACCTCACCCACTGTAAGCAATATGTATCAAATCAGTGCATAAAGTGCAATGCAAAGGGAATCCATATTTGTCAGCAATAAATACAAGCACACAGGACTCACCATGGGCAGATCAGTAAAATCATTTTAGTCGGTAAAATACCTCATTCGGTATTTCAAACTTTCCCCCCCCAAATTCACTAAAGTTTTTCTGCATGAGGTAGAAGTTTGGTAATTTACCGAACAAACATGCCTCAATTCACTAAGCCCTGCTCGGTAAGTGTCATTTACCAGTGTGGAGCAGCTCAGCGGGCAAGCAGGGAGCTGTGTGTCTGAGTCTGACTCTGAGGTTTTCTGTCCAATGCAGCCTGTCCTCCCTTTAGATGTGCTGCAGCCACCGGGAGGAGCACTTCTGTATGCTAGAATACAGATAAACACATCTAAAGGGATGCAGGAAAGTCCTCCGAATTGTCAGCTTCCTCTGCTTTGATACAGTGAAAGACCTACCCGATACCCCTTCGCATCAAATCACAGTGAGAATCAGGCTGTGTAGCTCTCCCTATTGGCTGCCTGGCTTTCCCCAAAGGCGGTCTGTCAAATTTACCGCACAGAGACAGAATGGGGAGAGCCAGTTGTTGGCTGCTATGGGCTGAAGAAAAATACCGAACACGTTTGCCCGGTAAATTAAATGCGGAAATCTTTGTGATCTTGACATTTCTTGACATTTCCTGAGGTAATTACCGCACAAGTCAGTAATTTACCTCACTAGTCGGGAACTCTGATTTTTTTTTGTGTGGTGATAGGGTTAGTGAATTATAATTTGGGAAGGTTATCGGTAAAATCAGCTGTTTTCAGCATTACCGAATGCTTTGTGAATAGAGCCCATAGGATGTTTCTCTCCTTTTGAAAAAGCAGCTTGGATTTCGCGAAACTAGTGGGGCTATATAGGGCGAGATTCCTTCATCCTTGCCACCACTGCATATAGTTCTTATCCGCTCCAGTGTGCTTGATCCTATATTCTCAGCCCGGGTTATGTATTTTACTTTTTTTCCTGATGCTCACTGTTGTGTTTTCCCACTGATATGCTGCTTCACTTGGATCTTCTTCGCTTTGTAGTCACTTTGGTTGTTCCAGTTTTCAATTCACTTTGTTTAGTTTATTTCATTTTCCTTTTTTGATTCTAACTGTGCTTGTATTTATTGTTGACATACCTGAATTTCCTTTGCACTGCACTTCATGCACTAAAACTCAGGTTCTATCAAATGAGCTGGATACTGAGGCTGATTTGATATATATTGCTGATAATGATCGCAAATTACATAGCCATGGGCGTAGGGCCCGTGGTCGCAGCGGTCGCCTTGGCGACTGGGCCCGGCTCCTGAGGAGGCGGGGGAGGGGCCCGGGGGGCCCATCTCCGTTTGGAGGGCCATGCGACCGTGCGCGCTGGTAGGAGGGAGCCGCAGCCGCAGGGAGGGCAGCCCGACCTTTCCCTCCCTTCCTCAGATGCAGAGTGCAGCTCACGGAAGCGCTGTAGGCAGAACTCACCTCCCTGCGTTCCACTCGCCGCTGATCTCCTCTCTGGCTGGCTCTGCATAGTTACACACGCAGCTTCCGGCTAAACAGGAAGCTGCGTGTGTAAGCATCTATGCAGAGCCAGCCAGAGAGGAGATCAGCGGCGATTGGAACCAGGGACGGAGGTGAGTTCTGCCTACAGCGCTTCCGTGAGCCGCTCACTCTGCATCTGAGGGGGGGGGGCCCCGGGGAGAGGAAGGGAGGGAGAGGTCGGGCTGCCCTCCCCGCGGCTGCGGCCCCCCCTCCATTATGGGGACGGGGCACCTACCTACCTACCCTATCCTGGGGGGCAGCTACCTAATCTATCCTGGGGGGCACCTACCTAATCTAACCTATACTGGGGGGCACCTACCTAATCTATCCTGGGGGGCAGCTACCTAATCTATCCTGGGGGGCAGCTACCTAATCTAACCTAATCCTGGGGGGCAGCTACCTAATCTATCCTGGGGGGCAGCTACCTAATCTATCCTGGGGGGCACCTACCTAATCTAACCTATACTGGGGGGCACCTACCTAATCTATCCTGGGGGCAGCTACCTAATCTATCCTGGGGGGCAGCTACCTAATCTAACCTAATCCTGGGGGGCAGCTACCTAATCGAACCTGTACTGGGGGGCACCTACCTAATCCTGGGGGGCAGCTACCTAATCTATTCTGGGGGGCAGCTACCTAATCTAACCTATACTGGGGGGTACCTACCTAATCTATCCTGGGGTAGCTACCTAATCTATCCTGGGGGCAGCTACCTAATCTATCCTGGGGGGCAGCTACCTAATCTATCCTGGGGGGCAGCTACCTAATCTATCCTGGGGGGCACCTACCTATTCTAACCTAATCCTGGGGGGCAGCTACCTAATCTATCCTGGGGGGCAGCTAACTAATCTATCCTGGGGGGCAGCTACCTCATCTAACCTATACTGGGGGGCACCTACCTAATCTATCCTGGGGGCAGCTACCTAATCTATCCTGGGGGGCAGCTACCTAATCTAACCTATACTGGGGGGCACCTACCTAATCTAACCTATACTAGGGGGCACCAACCTAATCTAATTTATACTGGGGGCACCTACTTATCTAACCTATACTGGGGGCACTTACTTATCTAACCTGTATTGGGGGCACCTAGCTAGCCTATACAGGTGGCAACTAAACTGGCTACCTATATTGGAGGCACCTACCTAACTAACCTATACTGGGGGCACCTACCTATCTAACCTACGCTGGGGGCAACTATTCTGGCTACCTATATTAGAGGCACCCACTTAGCTAACCTGTACTGGGGGCACCTATCTATCTAACCTATACCGGCGGCGCCTGCCTATCTCACCTATACCGGGGGCAACTATACTGGCTTACCTATGCCTGACTACCTATACTGGGGGTACCTATAGCTGGCTATAGGGATTTTGATATGTGTGTGCATCCGTCGGGTGTTGCCGGGGGAGGGGGGGCTGTTGTTGCCGGGGGGGGGGGGCCCACATCCAGATTCCGCATCGGGGCCCAGAGGTTTGTAGCTACGCCACTGTACATAGCAATATGGGCTGAAAAAAAACATGTTCAGGAAATTCAACCTCTCTGTACCTTACAGAAAACCCGATCCTCCATGACCATTCTGCTGCCAGCTGGGACCCTCTTCATCTTTGTGGCTGGGCTCCCCGCCATGTACAAGTGTGGCAACACTGCACAGGTACCAGAAGGGCTTGTGCTTGCCCAGTAGTACGGGGCCAATCATGCACCAAAGAAAAAGCCATGCATGAAGACCTGCGTGCTGCCTACATGGAGGGGAGCACAGCCGTCCTGGCTGGTAGCGGTACAGTCAAGGAGGATTGGGGAAGCCTCTGGAGCCAAGGCTCAGCACAGGAACAGAGAGTCCCAACTCAGCAACAGGGGGGCTTAGGAAGACCAGGGATGCCTCAGTAATATTCAGAGGCTTCCCTCTACTGAGAACAGTATCTCACTTCTCACTACAGGTACCCTTTAAGCCTTGTACACTAGACTTATAATCATGTATTATTCTTAAGTCCTTCTCCAAGTATGATCATTGATAAGCCTAGATGGATGCCTTTTAGTTATATGCTGCTATGCCACTAGCATGGACAAGATGCACATCCCTACGTGTATTAACAATACATTTAATCTCCATGTGACTAGCTTTATCCCCAGCTGTCAATATATCAGTGTAGAATGTCACCATCCTGTTGACTGTTGATAATTCAACATAGTTTTGTATAATTTGCAAGCATGACAACATTACTTTCTATTTCATCTACTAGGGCATTAATAAATACATTAAAGAGAACAGGACCCAGTACTGACTCTTGTGGAACCACACTGTTTACAGCTGCCCATTTTGAGTATGACAAGTTACAATAAACATTTCAACTCTGGCAGATTAATGTGGACAACAATTGGCAATGGGTAGCAGGGTCAGACAGTATACACACAGGCCACTGGCAGAACTGTTTGAAACTTTGGGAGACATTGTTACCTATTTGTCCCATATGTATAGGACCCTTAAAACACTAGATTATAATTCCGATTATTCTGCTTTACTCTGACATAATAGATCCATTTGGTCTAAATTTCTTGCACACGACCAGAACCTGTTTGGATGAGAAATTACTTGATTTAACTTGCCAAAATGACTTATAAAGAGGCTCTGATTCATCATACATTATGTGTACATGCATTACTGATTTTTGCCATGTTTCAAGATACTGGCATGCCACTGCCATTGTTTAACCACTTCAGCCTTCAGTATATTTTCACCTTATGCATCCAAGCAATTTTTACTTTTCAGCACTCCTCCCATTCATGCGCCAATAACTAGATCTAAATGATCTATATCTTGTTTTTTCCGCCACTAATTAGGCTTTTTGGTGGTGGTATTTGTTTTCAGTAATTACTTTATTTTCTATACATTTTTAAATGGAAAAACTAGTAAAAAATGAAAAAAAACTTTTTTATCCAATTCAATACCCTATAGTTTTAAAATAAATAATGCTATTCTAGAGAAAACACACACATTTAATTTGCCCATTTGTCCTGGTAATGCCAACATTTAAATGTTGTCTCTAGTGTTATGTATGGGGGTAATATATCATTTGGAAGTTAAGGTGTATTTTTTTCTATGTTGTGTTTCTTGTCTTCACATTGTACCCTAGCAATAATTACAAGCCCTTGTTTGCAAAAATAACGTTAAAATACCCTCTTGGTATACATATTAAAAAAGTCCCTAAGGTAACAATTTATGTATTCTGTTATGAATTCTGTCACATTGGGCTAGTCAAAAGTGGGTGTTTTGTAAGCTACCAACTCGTTTGATCAAAAAAACCTAACCATTACACTTTCACCATGCTTCACAGTTGGTATGAGGTTCCTTTCCTGTGAATGTTGTGTTTTGTGCATGCCAAAAGTCCTCTGCTTTGGGGTCTGAATGATTCAATTTTAGACTCATACGTCCGTAAAAGATTATTCCAGAAGTGTTTATCTGTCTGTGTTCTCTTGGAAAAATCAGACATGTGTATATACCTTTAGACAGCAAGCTGGGCATGTTGGCAGTTGTTCTGAAAGTCCTCCTCTTGTAGACTATTTTCTGGACAGTGGAGTGGCTAAATTAAAATTCTCTTGAGATCTTTTTAAATCCCTTTACCAGACAAAAGACTTGTACACACATTCCAACCTGCATGATAGTTGGGCAGGTTGTTCTACCCATTGGATCTGGCAAACAACCTGTTATCAGTTGGTCGTCTGGTTGTTTGCCAGCCGTACACATGCCCAACAATCTTCCAACAGACGCATTTTAGATGCTGTTGTTGGGGCGTGTGTATGAGCATTTTATAAGCTGCTCTTGTTTGACCTCAGTTCTTTAGATCTCACCATGGTGTTCACTCTCACCTCAATAGTCAGGCACAAACTGAACTAAAAGTTTGAGGTTTAAATAGGGCAATCCTACTTTAAAATGCAGAGTAACACTCAGTCTTCCACTGGGGCCCATATGCAATTAACATTTTCTCCTGTGTTTTCTCCTAGGAGATATTTTTTCATCTTCTATTTAAAATACCTTTTCAGCACTTTGAAATTGAAAAAAGTAGAAGAAAAAGTACTATCAAAATTATTTTGAATATTTTATTGCTTGCTGTTTAAAGGACATTTTATAGAAAAGTTTGAAAATATCACCTAGGAGAAAACTCAGGAGAAAAAGTGAAGTTAAAAGTTTTCTTCTAGGAGATAATTTTTCAACTTATTTTTTTAAAATAACTTTTCAGCAATTTGCAATTGAAAAAATACTAAAAACTGATGAGGTGAAAAAGTACTTTCAAAATTATTTTAAGTATTTTCTTGCTCATTGGTTATTTAAAAGGCATTTTATTAGCAATGCATGAAAATATCACTTAGGAGAGAACACTTGAGAAAAAATGAATTGCATATGGGCCTCGGTGTCCTAACTGTACCTGTCATTGTATAATGTGAAATGTTTCTAATTGCTGCAAGTTTGTAGATGGCTGCAGCCTTTTGTTGTTGCCTACAACAATTCTTCTGCAGTGTGAGTAGTTCCACAGCCAACTGTGATAGCTAATTAAATTAAATTTTAAAAGCCAGAAAATGCATAGGGTTGTCCTAAATATTTGTCATAATGGTTCCTCTTATATTTGATCATTGTTCCTTTCTTTTGTAGACTCCCAGTTCAAGTCAAAATACTTCCATCATGACTTTGGAGAAGTTATGAAGAGGAAAAAGACATTCTGGAATTGCTTGTTTCCATTTTCCTGGACAATGGATGAAGAGGCTCTGCCTTCTACAATGTTGCCTACACTCAATGCATCGTATGGCTCCTCCATCACACTGGAGCAAAAGACCACATTTGCCTTTGTCATTTTATTGTTCATCATTTTGGGTGTCCTCATTGTTAGGTGTTTCAGGATTCTTCTTGACCCATACCGGAGTATGCCAACCTCGACCTGGGCGGACGGAGTGGATGGTCTGGAAAAAGGACAGTTTGACTATGCTCTTGCGTAGTGACCAAACCCCGACTGGGGCTGTTGTGAACTTTGCTAAATAGATTTAACCAAGATTTAAAAAAAAATCCAGAATATAGGGCTGTTAACCAAATATGCAGGCTATTAACAAGAACAGAGATTTTGCAGTGCTAGTACATATTCAAAGCGTCAGTGTTACAGGGACTATTTTTTTACGAAGATATTTCCATTGCTCTTTATGTTTCAAATATATATGTAGAGCACTGCTGCAAAATAAAACCCAAATGTACTGCATACTAAAGAACATATATTGTTCAGTATAATTCTAAATCATACACAAAATAAAATTCTGCACTACATACTTAAAGCTTATGACATACTATAGTGTAGATGTGCTACTTAATTTACATAAGGAAATAGTACTAAAATATTTGTGAGTGAGTGAGTTGTCAATCCTGTAACTTCTGAAAATGACTGTTAAATCAGATGCTACTCTCTAAATTTGCACTCTTGTCATTTCACATCACAATTTCTTTAGTGTACAGTAAGCTGGTATTGTGACTCATTTCAGACCTACATAGATAGCAGGCTCTCCTAGCAGTCTATTGCCAAGTCAGCTCTAGAATCTTCTAAAACCTACATTTCAACCATTCATAGTTCAGGAAAGTGTCAACCCATCTGCCAGCTCGTTACTGCTCCTTGTGTCCCCACAGGTGGAATTCATTAAAGAACAACTATCAAAGTAATCACTTATTCTTAAACCGCACAAAAGAATCACCTATGAATTGTAATAAAGGAGAGAGGCAGTGACATGCTTTATTTAGTTTTCGAATATGGTATCCCATAAAGATACTGAGGCTGCTGGGCTCTGGAATAATCCATCAACATAGGTGATGGGTAGCAGAGAGTGGAATAATATATTTGCAGCCTCCCCATCGCATAGCGTGTTCCGAATCACGCGACCACAGCTACAAGGTAGTATAAGGAGCCAGCAAATAGTCTGTTAAAGGAGCAGCACTCTTGCTCCAGAGGTCAGCTACCGTACATGCGCGCGAACAGAGAAGTGTAAACAGATGTTTGCCGCTGACATACAACAGCAAACTAGAGCTGACGGAGGTAGGAGAAATTTAGAATAGGTGGGCAAGGATTATATTATATTTGTATATAGGCAGCAACAACCGGTAGCCTATATTCTAATTCTTGCCTGCCTATTTATATTCTAAACTTCCCCTCAGTCGGCTCTAGTTTGCTGTTGTCAGTGGCAGACAGACATCTGATTATGCTGTTCACATTAGGTAGCTCACATCGTGAGTGAGAGTGCCGTTCCTTTAATAAACTACTTGCTGGCCAGACTAGGAGCAAGAGTTGTTGTCTCTTGCTCTCCTGCTATCTTGTAGTGGTGGTCATATGATTTTGATTGCGTTGTGGGGTGCGGTAGACTACTTATAGATTATTCCACTTTTTGTTTCCTTGAGCAGCATCCCCTGTGAACATAGACTATTCCTCAGTCTGGCACATTCAGTATCTTGATGGGATGTCATTTTTCTGCCATATTAGAACAAAAGCCTGTTACTACCTCTGTCCTTTATTACAATTTGTAGGTGATTCATTTCTGGGGTTGATTACTTTAAAAGTTGTCTTTTAAGTTCATTTCCCTGTGACACAAAGGAATCAAATCTGAGGCTGCTCATGTTGTTATGAGTGAAGGAAATGGAGAAATCAGTAAATACCCGACAAAGGCTTTATTTTTGCTTTACTCTGTCTAAAATATTCTCTACTGCTGTTTCTGTCTCCTGCTAAGACATTTAGTAGACGCCTATCTGGATAGGAAGTGAAGAAATGTCTCTCCAACTGGAAAAATAACAGCAACAAAAATCTAAAAGTGTTTTTAAGCATTTTCCAGTCCATTCAAAATGTGGGTAAAAGGGTTTTTTAAAGAGTTTGGCTTGAGGGACTGTACTGTAAATAACTGAATAAAAATGCTTATTTTTTACAGTATTCATTTATAATTTATTTATTCAATGTCTACCCAATGTAAAATCTTACTTTACATGGTAATTTAGATCTTTACGTCTGGCCCCCCGTGAAGTGAGCAGGAACATCACATAATCTCCCAGAGTGCTCTGGGGAGAGGACTGCATGGTATCATAGCCTAGGCTAAACATTATTGGGAGGATGGGGTTGCAAACCAATACACAGCAATGTAAAGGTATAAAAAGCATGTCTGATAATGAAACCAGGATAATTCAAGTAAAAAATGGTTATCCTGAATAATTTACTAGTTTCTAGTACATGTCATTAGCGTTCCTCTTTAATTGTGTTTAAGGGCCCATTAACACAAACCTAAAGTGAGAATACAATCTTGATTACCATTTCCATGTAATATGAGGGACTTATTCAAGTAGCCATTCAAGATATATTCACTCAGTTTACCCTTCTACTACTACGTAAATTAGGTAAGATTGTAGCTTATATAATCGATTAGTCTAAATAATGAAGGGCTTCATGCCCACAGACGCAATTTTGTTCTTGACAAATGAATAATGGTAGTGGTGATAATAAAAGTAATGCAACCCCATTTCTAAAAACAGAATGTGATAATTTGCTAATCATTCAAACCATATAATTCAATGAAGATAATACTGACAGATTGAAGCATAAAAGACTTGAAAATCTGTTGACGTTTTTTGAAAAATTTGGGAGGGGGCAATAAAAGACTGCAAAAATTCTTTAATGCTAGGGAAAAAAATTCTCACAAATAATTAGGTCACTTGGCCACCACAGGTCAGTAACATGGTTTAATATAAAAAGTTCATTCTAGAGAGTAGAGACGGTCAATGGGATTCTAATAGTTCCAACATGCATGAAAATGTAATGAAAACTTTATGCAGCTTGGAATTGGGCCAACAAATGTATTTTCTGTAGAATTTGATTGGTTACAAATGTAAGTTGTATACAATTTGCATACAACTCATAATTGTCAACATCCCATTGGCCACCATTGCTCTCTAAGTTGCATTGTTTATATCCCATACAAGAAAAATGCACCCAGATACTGCGCTCATACACATATACTAATAAAAACAGTAAACAATATTCCACCACAAGCATTAATTAACATTGGAATGTCTCTTCAAGACTAAAAGCCAATGGAGCGCTCCTCCTCAGTGTGTGCTTCACATATAGATGGACTTTTAAATAAACAGGTAGGCGCTCATAGAATGCTTGCACATAAATCCAACTTCTTTCAGACAGCTGGGGGGTCCCCCATTCAGGCATAGACTCACCAGATGTTGTGGCCTCCTGGGCCCGTATTCGCATCTGAGGTATTGCCCACCTCACAGCCTCACTGGCAATTCACCATCCGGATGTCTGCAGCTGTGTATATAAAAAATTACTCCACATTACGTAAAAGCGTAGGGAGTTTATTGTATAAAAATTGCAAAAACAGCAATATACTAAAAAGCTTGTATTTCTTTAAAAATTACAAAACAGCCGATCGCCCTCTCTAGTTAACACACCAAGCCGCTATGACTGCGGAAGAGGGGATGCTATGAGTAAACTGCACTCAGCCAGGGTGTGGAATCTACCACTAACAGTAATCTGTTCCACCACATGGGGGAACGGATTACTGTTAGTGGTAGATTCCACAACCCTGGCTGAGTGCAGTTTACTCATAGCATCCCTTCTTGAGGCCAATACCTCAGACGTGAATACTGGCCTGAAAGGCCGCAACATCTGGTGAGTCTATGCCTGAAGGTGTGACCCCCCCAGCTGTCTGACTAAGAAGTTGTATTTATGTGCAAGCATTCTATGAGCGCCTACCTGTTTATTTAAAAGATTGTTTGTATCCCATCATTTTACTGATTGATCATCTTTACTAGAGTGGTTGATTTTCTCTCAAGCAAAGATGAAGCACAGACAAATAGTCTAACCATTCAAAAATAACATTCCTCAATATATACTGTAAAGATGGTATCTCTATACACAAGTAACATGGTTAAGCCAACATCGGATGGTTATGACCTCCAAGGCGTAAGATGGACCTAAGGTACATTCAAAAATTTAAATTACAACTCAACCATACAAAAAAGGGACCATGTTTGAAAATGATCCAGAAAATGAAACTGCCTTCTCTCTGAGCTCATTTAAGATGGGCTGAAACAAAATGAAAACTGTCCTGTGGTCTGTTGGATGCTTCTTGCAAATCCTGGGTGGACTGAAGAAATGGTGATGCTGCAATGCAGTAAACATACTCCTGGTATCAAGTTACAGTAAATTCAGCACAAGCACATATTTTCAAAGAATGGTGGTTCTCAATTTCAAAAATTGCTGTGTTGTCTATGTACTATTATCAGTTAATTATTATTATTATTTAGTATTTATATAGTGCTGACATCTTCCACAGCACTGTAAAGAGTACATAGCCTTGTCACTTAAATGTCTCTCAGAGGGGCTCACAATCTAATCCCTACCATAGTCATATGTCTATGTGTTGTGTAATGTACGTATCGTAGTCTAAGGCCAATTTTTTAGGGGGAAGCCAATTAACTTATCTGTATGCTTTTGAGATGTGGGAGGAAACCAGAGTACCAGGAGGAAACCCTCACAGCCACAGGGAGAACATACAAAATCTGTGCAAATAGTGCCCTAGCTGGGATTCGAACCGCAGACCTAGTGCTGATCACTACACCACAGTAGTAAGTAAAAACAGTTTTTAAATCATCACATTTTGCATTTATTTATATGTTGCAAATAATAATAATTTCATTCCAAAAATCAGTTTCCCTTTCTACTTAACACTTAGTGCCTTTAATTTGGTGTGGAAAACAGCAATGTGATGGCTCCTTGAACAGTTGTGCGTGACTTCCTGCAGGAGATACAAAAGAGTCCACATTGTTTTCTACCATATATTTTTGAGGATTTGTCTTTCTGTGAATTTTCATTTTATCATTAAATGAGATGTGTGATCTGCTGTCAGCTACAGAATGGCCTGTGTCCTAATCAACTTAACAGACTAAAAATACAAAATTCTTTTGACATCCCTAAATGGCAAACCTATGTTGACTCTATACTTTCACTGTTGCTACACCATAGTACAAAGCTGAATATTGTTTAGAATTGAAATATTTCTATTTTCTGTCAAAAATAAAAACATATTCCCATTTCTACTTCCTGTTTTAATCTTAACATCTGCTGAAGCCACTTGATGGGGCTTTGGAGAGACAAGAGCTTGGCGGGTGTCTGACATCACTGGAAACTGCAGAGTAAAACTGATTGTCACATGTTTGGGTGAGGAGAAGTAACAATTTGCTGCAAGTGTATTCATAGCACTGTTGATTGATGCTAACAATCATTGGTAACTCTGGTACCCGGGGGTGGATGATGACATTGAGGGCATTATGCAATACTCACAACTCCTTTGAACAAATAAGTGGCCATAGAATCACAAATAGGTAAGCCATTATTCCTGACCAAATCAGGAGTACAGCAAGAATTAAAATTATACCTACATTTGTAATATAGTTACAAATGACGTTCATAATCTGCCAATCTTTTGATTTTTTTTGGTCCTCTTTCATAAGACACAGCAGAGCCGGGACAAGGTCCTCCAGCACCCAAGGCTGAGACACCAAAGTGCGCCCTCCATCCCTCCCACCCCAGCCGTCACACACTGATTGCTATTAGATTAAGAGGCACCTCAGGGCCTCCAACACCTTAATCTCTAGTTATCTGGCTTGCAGTCACTGCCATGTATCCCCTATTCTTATTTCTCTCTGCTTCAAACACAATAGGGGAATGATAGCTGAGTGAGTTGTTCGCTCCCTCCTGCACTGAGGCTGGAGGCTCTCTCGCCTCACCTCGGCCCGGCCCTGAGACACAGGTCTAGGCTGAGAACTGACAGGAGATCTTAACCTTGCCAAGCATGGCCTACCGGTCCATGTGGTTCCCTCATTGATATTACTGTCCATATTAGGCTAAATCTGGGATAAATGAGATAAAAGTCTTTGAAAAATGAAAGATCAAATGCCAATTTTACCACCTCCATGTAAGTATGAGAGCTTATCTACAGTCTGTTCTATTAAGCTGAGTACACCAATCAGATAAAAATCTTTGCAAACTGAGGAATTAATCTGTTGCATAGGTTTCTCAGGGAAATTTGAAAGACTGATCTCTCTAAAGTTATATGTTGTACACATGCAAAAGATCAGTTCCTGCAAAAGATCAATTCTTGCAAAATGCTTTCATAGTCTATTTACTTCCTTTTCCCCCCGCACATCTGGAAATATCTGGAGATCTCATACACACCTTGTTTAACGGACAGTCATCTGCAGATCAGATCCACCAGGATGAATCTGAAAAACTGAGATATACATTTTTTGTATGTATCTTTTGTGAACTTTTTTTTACAAAGATTATCTGCAGATTTGTCTTTGATCTTTCATTCTTGAAATACTTGTGTCTTGTGTGTACCCAGCTTTAGTATTCAAAATCTGTTTGCCCTCATACTACACCACAGTGGTAGACACCTAATGTGCTCACAAACTTTACATCACCAACCATATTTGGCATTAGGTCTGAAGGTGGCCATACACTTATAGATTTGCAGCAGATTCGACCATCAAATAGATTTCTGTCAGATGCCTGTCAAGTCGAATCTGACAGGAATCTATCTAATGTGTGCCACACGCTAGGAACAGATTTCCATTCCAATAGATTTCAGAATGAAATCTATCGTAAATCGATCTAAATGCATTATTGGACCATTAGATCCAATGCAACTCTCATAAGAGATCATCTTTTACCTTTTGTTTTAAATAATTATCTGATCTGCAAAATTCCCTTTAAAGCATTTTTTTTTAATAAAGCCAGTGCTTTAAAATGAACTGTGCAGATCAAAGACTTTTGGTATTAGGACCCTGTTGCTACACAGGTAGGATCTTACACATTTCGTATTGCCTGTTCACAAGTGCTGTCCCTCCACATCTAGATTAAATAACTTTTCAGTACTCTGCACTTGAAAAAGTACCAGCAAGTTGGTGGAAAAGTACTGTTAAAATTATTCTAAATACTTTCTTGCTTGCTGGTGGCTTAAAAGGTATTTATTGATAAAGTTTCAAAAGATCACCTAGGAGAAAAAGGGAATTGAACAATAAAGTTTTCTCCCCAGTTTTCTTCTAGGAAATAATTTTTCAAATTAATTTTAACATAACTTTTGAGCACTATCAAAAGTATTTTGAGAATTGTTGTGTTTGCTGGCAGTTTTGCATTTTATTGACAACTTTAAAAAAGGAGACGCTTAGGAGAAAAAGTTAGTTACATATGGCCCCAGGGTCAATATGCAAGAAACTTTTCTCCTGAATTTTCCCCTAGGAGATAATTTTTCATCTTCTTAAAATAACTTTTCAACATTTTGCTATTGAAAAAGTACCAAGTTATAGTAGAAAAAGTACAGTACTGGTAATTTAAAAAGCATTTTATAGACAAGTTTGAAAATACCACCTAGAAGGAATCTCAAGAGAAAACGGCAAATGCATATGGGCCCAGTGCCCACATGCAACAAACTTTTTCTCCTTAGTTTTCTCCTAGGAGATAATTTTTATCTTCTATTTAGAATTACTTTTCATAACTTTTCTGTCAAAAAAGTACCAAAAAATAGGTGGAAAAGTACTGTATTATCAAAACTATTTTAAGTAGGTCCTAAAGTTACAGATTGCCCAGCAAGCTCATGGTGAACAGCATTTTAGTAAAAAGGCTTTTTGGTCCCTTTTAGCCCCTTACACACTCCTAGGAGTTTTGGTTTACCAAGAGCTTGCTAGGAAATACAGTGGGTTGCAAAAGTATTCGGCCCCCTTGAAGTTTTCCACATTTTGTCACATTACTGCCACAAAAATGCATCAATTTTATTGGAATTCCACGTGAAAGACCAATACAAAGTGGTGTACATGTGAGAAGTGGATCGAAAATCATACATGATTCCAAACATTTTTTACAAATAAATAACTGCAAAGTGGTGTGTGCGTAATTATTCGGCCCCCTGAGTCAATACTTTGTAGAGCCACCTTTTGCTGCAATTACAGCTGCCAGTCTTTTAGGGTATGCCTCTACCAGCTTTGCACATCTAGAGACTGAAATCCTTGCCCATTCTTCTTTGCAAAACAGCTCCAGCTCAGTCAGATTAGATGGACAGCGTTTGTGAACAGCAGTTTTCAGATCTTGCCACAGATTCTCGATTGGATTTAGATCTGGACTTTGACTGGGCCATTCTAACACATAGATATGTTTTGTTTTAAACCATTCCATTGTTGCCCTGGCTTTTTGTTTAGGGTCATTGTCCTGCTGGAAGGTGAACCTCTGCCCCAGTCTCAAGTCTTTTGCAGTCTCCAAGAGGTTTTCTTCCAAGTTTGCCCTGTATTTGGCTCCATCCATCTTCCCATCAACTCTGACCAGCTTCCCTGTCCCTGCTGAAGAGATACACCCCCCGAGCATGATGCTGCCACCACCATATTTGACAGTGGGGATGGTGTGTTCTGAGTGATGTGCAGTGTTAGCTTTCCGCCACACGCCACACGCTATGTTTTGCATTTTGGCCAAAAAGTTCCATTTTGGTCGCATCTGACCAGAGCACCTTCTTCCACATGGTTGCTGTGTCCCCCACATGGCTTGTGGCAAACTGCAAACGGGACTTCTTATGCTTTCCGTTAACAATGCCTTTCTTCTTGCCACTTTTCCATACAGGTCAACTTTGTACAGTGCATGACTAATAGTTGTCCTATGGACAGAGTCTCCCACCTGAGCTGTAGATCTCTGCAGCTCGTCCAGAGTCACCATGGGCCTCTTGACTACATTTCTGATCAGCGCTCTCCTTGTTCGGCCTGTGAGTTTAGGTGGACGGCTTTGTCTTGGTAGGTTTACAGTTGTGCCATACTCCTTCCATTTCTGAATGATCGCTTGAACAGTGCTCCTTGGGATGTTCAAGGCTTTGGAAATCTTTTTGTAGCCTAAGCCTGCTTCAAATTTCTCAATAACTTTATCCCTGACCTGTCTTGTGTGTTCTTTGGACTTCATGGTGTTGTTGCTCACAATATTCTCTTAGACAACCTCTGAGGCCCACACAGAGCAGCTGTATTTGTACTGACATTAGATTACACACAGGTGCACTCTATTTAGTCATTAGCACTCATCAGGCAATGTCTATATGCAACTGACTGCACTCAGATCAAAGGGGGCTGAATAATTACGCACACACCACTTTGCAGTTATTTATTTGTAAAAAAAAATATTGGAATCATGTATGATTTTCGTTCCACTTCTCATGTGTACACCACTTTGTATTGGTCTTTCATGTGGAAGTCCAATAAAATTGATTCATGTTTGTGGCAGTAATATGACAAAATGTGGAAAACTTCAAGGGGGCCGAATACTTTTGCAAGCCACTGTATGTAACAAAAGAGAGAATTAAGTTTCATGTTTACTGCAGACAAAAGGGTTAGAGACAAAAGATGTCTGTTATGCTGGGAATACACGGCTCGATTCTGAGCCATTTAGATGGCTCGATAGATATTCTCCAACATGTCCGATCTCCCGCCCGGTCGTTTCCGCGCTCGATTCCGCATGGGAAGATAAGAGAATTGCCTGCGGAATCGAGCGGGGATCGATCGGCGGGTGAATCGAGCGGCCAAATCGAGCCATGTATGCCCAGCATTATGTATCTTCTTTTGCAACAATATGGATATGTTAAGAAATATAGACATTCACTTGTTTATTGGATAGCAAGGTTACTGTAATTAAAAAGTCTTCAAGACGGAAAGACTTACTTTTGGTAAACAAGAGATGTAATAGCATTTGCTACAGCAGCAGTTGGGGTTCCATGCCAGCTGAGTGAACCGTTGATTTCAGCTATATTTATAAGCCACTCACACTGTTTTGCAGGAAGTGTTGCTGTCCAGAGGAAGACCTCTGCATGTCAAGAAGAACTAATGACCAGAGACAGAGAGAAATCTGATTAAATGGGCTGGCTCGACTCTGACTACCGAGGCTGCATGCACAATCTGTAATAAGTGATTGAAGCAAATGTATCAATAACTGTGCCTGTGCATACCAAATTCTAGTCATTTACATAGAACAATGTATTCCTCTTTTTTCCAACCTGTCTTTGTTGCTGCAGTCTAATACGAATTATATCTGAATACCTCTGAATACTCAATGCTGTATTAAGGGTAAAATGAAAATGATTTCTCTTATACAATGAAAATGAAAGACAAAATCAAAGTAACAGCAATCTCACAACAGTCTTCATATAAGTCAACATCCACAGTGTAGATCGATAAAAAGTACAATTTATATCCTGGTGCACCTTTGCCTTCTTAAAGAGAACCCGAGGCGGGGTTCTCACAACAAAATCCCCATACAGAGGCTGGCTCTGCCTATAGAGCCCAGCCTCTGTTGCTAATCAGATCCCCCCTAAATCCCCCCTGCGCTCAGTCAGACCCCATAAATTACAGCCGCGCTGCCGACACGCAGCGTGTCAGCAGCGGCTGTGTTTAGCTTCCTAACGTCAGTCTCCGCTCTCCCCCGCCTCTGTATCGCTCCAGTCCCTGCCCACCTCCCTTCCCTCCTCGCTGATTGGAGGGAAGGGACGCGGGCAGGGACCGGAGCTCTGCAGGAGGCAGGGGGAGCGCCGAGACTGACGTTAGGAAGGTAAATACAGCCGCACAGGGCGGCTGTGATTTATGGGGTCTGGCTAAGTGCAGGGGGCGATTTAGGGGGGATCTGATTAGCAACAGAGGCTGGGCTCGATAGGCAGAGCCAGCCTCTGTATGGGGATTTTATTGTGAGAACCCCGCCTCGGGTTCTCTTTAAAGACGTACATATAAACAGGGCGCCGGATATAGCTATTAGAATGGTGATGTCTAGCCTTAACCCCCCTGGGACTTAACCTTAACCTCCCTGGGACTTAACCTTAACCCCCATTGTGGTTCCTAGCCTTAATCCCCTGGCACCTAACCTTATCCCCACATGGTGGTGCCTTACCTTAGCCCCCCCTGGCCCTAGCCTTAACCCCCATGGTGGTGTCTAACTTTAGCCACCCAAGGCCTAACTTTAGTTAGGAGTTAAGGCTACTCACCAGCATGGAAGATCATGGTGGCGCCTAGCCTTTAGAGATGGCCAGAACGGTTCGCCGGCGAACAGTTCCCTGCGAACTTCCGGGGATTCGCGATCGCGGAGATCCGCAACTTTTCCGGAAGTTCAGTTTACCCCCACAGTGCATCATGAGGGCCAACTTTGACCCTCTACATCACAGTCAGCAGGCACATTGTAGCCAATCAGGCTACACTCCCTCCTGGAGCCACTCCCCCCTTATAAAAGGCAGGCAGCGTCAGTCTTTGGACTCGTGTGCCTGCATTAATTAGAGAAGGGCAAGCTGCTGCAGACTCTCATAGGGAAAGCTTAGTTAGGCTTTTGTAGGCTTGTTAGCTTGCTCCTTGCTGATTCTTATTGCTAAAAAAACAGCCCTCAACAGCTCTTTTGAGAGCTAATCTTGTTCTTGTGATCTTTTGTGTGTGTGTGTGTGTGTGTGTCCCACAGATACTTGTGTTGCATAGACAGCCTTGGTAATTCCTACTGCCACTGCCAGGCCCAGCACATTCAGTGACTACCTGTGTGTGTGACAGGTGCACATTGTAATACCCATCACTGCATATACCTACCTACCTGTTGTTCACAGTGCACCCACCTACCTACGTGAGTGCACGCAGTGTCACTGTGCCTGTCCGGTACCTGTCTGTGTGTGACAGGTGCACATTGAAATACCCATCACTGCATATACCTACCTGTTGTTCACAGTGCACCCACCTACCTACGTGAGCACACGCAGTGTCACTGTGCCTTTCCGGTACATGTCTGTGTGTGACAGGTGCACATTGTAATACCCATCACTGCATATACCTACCTACCTGTTGTTCACTGTGCACCCACCTACTTACGTGAGCACACGCAGTGTCACTGTGCCTGTCCAGTACCTGTCTGTGTGTGACAGGTGCACATTGTAATACCCATCATTGCATATACCTACCTGTTGTGTTCAGTGCACCCACCTACCTACGTGAGTGCATGTAGTATGATATACCACTCCGTGCATACCTGTTAACTGCACCTGTGTGACTGCACATTGTATTAGTCAAGTCAGTACATACCTTTCACTTCATCCCCCCCAATATGGACAAAACAAAAGGCAGAGGCAGGCCACCTGGCAGGTCTGTTCGAGGTCGTGCTGTCGTGATTTCGCGCGGCCCTCAACCAAAGTACAGTGTTCAGAAGAAGGCACGTGCAACCCCCAATATTGTCAGGACGTAGTTGACTATTTAACAAAGAACACCTCATCTTTCTCAGCTTCCGCACGGAAGCGTGACATATCTTCCTCCTACCTCTCTGATTCTGGCACCCCACTTAACACTCAGTCGTACGCCATCACCAAAGTGCCATCACCCCAGGTCTCAGCAGTGTGGACATTTTTTTGTGTGTCTGCCTCAGATGAGAGCAATGCCATCTGTACTCTCTGCCACCGAAAATTGAGCCATAGAAAGACCAAGACCCACGTAGGGACAACTACCTTACGAAGGCACATGATTACAAAGCACACACTTCAATGGGATGACCACCTGAGGAAAAGCAGCACACAAAAGCAAAGCCACACAACGCAGTGGAAAATACCAGGCCGCAATTTTGTTCTAAAAAAAAGGCGATACCGTGTGTACCATGATGTTGAAAGGCAAGTGGTGACATCTCTGGCACACAGCGTTGGGTCTAGGGTCCATCTGACCACGGATGCCTGGTCTGCAAAGCACGCTCAGGCCTGCCGGAAGACTTAGTCAGTCCCTACACACAGCATCTCTGCCTGCACGCCGTGTGACTGCCTGCCCCAAGACCAAGTCAGTCCCCACACAGCATCTCTGCCCGCAGGCCGGTTGACTGCCTTCTCCGCCACCACCAACAGGGTCCAGGACTCCAGGCGGTTTCCTGAATTTTTAAGTCCGCTGCTAGCAGTGGCCGCTATAATCATTTTTCTGGTGCGTGTACATGCCTGCCTAATTTTTCTGGCTGCACTGCAGCTGCAACAACAAAACAAAAGGCATGTACATGTGCGAATTCCCCTTCGTGATCATTACCTTGCCGTGCTGAAGGGGCTTGCGTATCACAATGAAGCAATGACTGATGGCTATATAATTGTGTCGGAAGGGGGGGGGGGGGATAAACCCACGATAATAAGGTCGTTGCTTCATTGTGGACAGACCAAAATTGATCAGCTGGACAGTCACTGTTCTGTCATTCAGCTACCTCTGCCCGGTGACCATAGGGGCTTGAAAACCGCCATGGCCTGCACTCTCGCCATGGTGCGCACTAGTCCAGCACGGCCGTCACTACACAAACAGATGTTTGCGGTGCGTTACACAGTGAGTTTGGTGTGTCAGTGTGAAGCAGTACTCTAATTACACTCCCTGATTGATGTATACTCATGCAAGATGTTTTAAAGCACTTTAGGCCTGCAATTTAGCATTCAATATGATTTCTGCCCTTAAAACGCTGCTTTGCGTCAAATCCAGATTTTTCCCCGGGACCTTTGGCGGCTATCCCACTCCGCCATGGCCCCCTCCAGGTGTTAGATCCCTTAAAAACATATTTTCTATCACTTTTTTGGCAAGCATAAGTGTTTCTAGTTTTCAAAGTTAGCCTCACCATTGAAGTCTATTGCGGTTGGCGATAGTTCACGTGAACCGAACTTTCGCTGAAGTTTGTGAACCGAAAATCGGAGGTTCGGGCCATCTCTACTAGCCTTAACTCCCCAATGGTATCTGAACATAACCCCACATTGTGATGCCTAATCTTACCCCCCCCCCCCCATAGTTCCTCCCATTAACCCTTCTGGTGGTGCTAACCTTAACCCTTTTCTATCCTTGTCAATTTCATTATAAGAACAGTTTTTTTGTAGCCGCAATATAGTCGTTTATATATTCAATAGTTATGGACAGCGATAGTTTAGAAACAAGCAAAGTGCGGCTACAAATAGCGAGCAACCACTAAGAGGGCAAATGCTATAACCGCTATTTTATTGGGTGTCTCCTTTTTACTGGTGTTAGCCACTAATTGCAGCAATTAACATTAGGCTCTATGATGGCGCCCTTTTTTACCAGGGAGCCTGCAGGGGCGCTCTTTTTAACTGATTTGTTTCAAACTCCAGTTCCAAATGGTGCCACCTTATTTGTGGACCATCATTTCTATACCTACTTTTCATTGCTCTACCATGTCATTTTCTTGTATAATGCTTTTGTAGTTGGCTCTGGTCTCTCAAGTTCTGCTAACCTCTTAAAGAGACACTGAGGCGAAAAAAAAACTATGATATTATGATTTGTATGTGTAGTACAGCTAAGAAATAAAACATTAAGATCAGATACATCAGTCTAATTGTTTCCAGTACAGGAAGAGTTAAGAAACTCCAGTTGTTATCTCTATACAACAAACCCATTATCTCTACGACTTTCAAAGTCGTGGAGAGGGCTGTTTTCTGACTTTTATTATCTCAACTGCTAGTTAACTATTTACTTTTCCTCTGGCAGAGGAGAGGTCATTAGTTCACAGACTGCTCTGAAAGAATCATTTTGAATGCTGAGTGTTGTGTAATCTGCACATATTAGAGAATGATGCAATGTTAGAAAAAACACTATATACCTGACAATAAAAATATGAGAATATTTTCTTTGCTGCTAATCTTCTAGTAATTATTCATAGTACACAACCAATTCATTATATCATATATTTTTTTTCGCTTCAGTGTCTCTTTAAAGGACACCTAAAATGAGAGGGATGTGGATGTTTCCTTTTAAACAATACCAGTTGCATGACAGTCCTGCTGATCTCTTTTCTGCAGTAGTGACTGAGACACACACCTGCAACAAGCATGCAGCTAATCCAGTTTGACTTCAGTCAGAGCACCTGATCTACATGCTTGTTGAGGGGCTGTGGCTAAAAGTATTAGAGACACAGGATCAGCAGGAGAGTCAGGCAACTGGTATTATTTTAAAAGGAAAAATACATTTCCTTCTCAGTTTCGGTTCCCTTTAACCACTCAAGGACTGCAGTCATAAAACCCCTTAAGGACCAGACACTTTTTTTCTATTCAGACCACTGCAGCTTTAACGATTTAGTGCTCGGTCATACAACCTACCATCTAAATGAATTTTCCCTCCTTTTCTTGTCCCTAATACAGCTTTCTTTTGGTGCTATTTGATTGCTGCTGTGATTTTTAGTTTTTATTATATTCATCAAAAAAGACATGAATTTTGTCAAAAAAATATTTTTTTTAACTTTCTGTGCTGACATTTTTCAAATAAAGTAAAATTTATATATACATTTTTGTCCAAATTTATTGTGCTACATGTCTTTGATAAAAAAAATCCAATAAGTGTATATTTATTGGTTTGGGTAAAAGTTATAGCGTTTACAAACTATTGTACAAAAAGTGCATTTTCCCATTTTGAAGCATCTCTGACTTTTCTGAGCACCTGTCAGGTTTCATGAGGTGCTAGAATTCCAGGATAGTATAAATACCCCCCAAATGACCTCATTTTGGAAAGAAGACATCCCAAAGTATTCACTAAGAGGCATGGTGAGTTCATAGAAGATTCTATTTTTTGTCACAAGTTAGCGGAAAATTACACTTTGACACTTTGTGACAAAAAAAAATAAATAAAAAAAGTTTCCATTTCTGCTAACTTGTGACAGAAAAAAAATGAAATCTGCCATGGACTCACTATGCCCCTCTCTGAATACTTTGGGGTGTCTACTTTCCAAAATGGGGTCATTTCCTTGATTTTTTTTTACACACAATTGTCCATTTACAGAGATATTTCTCTCACCCAGCATGGGTATGTGTAAAAATACACCCCAAAACACATTATACTACTTCTCCCGAGTACAGCGATACCACATGTGTGGAACTTTTTTGCACCCTAACTGCGCTAAGGGGCCCAAAGTCCAATGAGTACCTTTAGGATTTCACAGGTCATTTTGAGACATTTGGTTTTAAGACTACTCCTCACGGTTTAGGGCCCCTAAAATGCCAGGGCAGTATAGGAACACCACAAATGACCCCATTATAGAAAGAAGACACCCCAAGGTATTCCGTTAGGTGTATGGTGGGTTCATAGAAGATTTTATATTTTTGTGAAAAAAAAACAATAAAAATCAATTTCTGCTAACTTTTGACAAAAAATAAAATCTTCTATTAACTCATCATACACCTAACGGAATACCTTCTTTCTAAAATGGGGTCACTTGTGGGATTCCTATACGGCCCTGGCATTTTAGGGGCCCAAAACCGTGAGGAGTAGTCTAGAAACCAAATGGCTCAAAATGACTGTTCAGGGGTATAAGCATCTGCAAATTTTGATGACAGGTGGTCTATGAGGGGCCAAATTTTGTGGAACCAGTCATAAGCAGGGTGGCCTCTTAGATGACAGGCTGTATTGGCACTGAAGTGCAGGAAGCGCAGGATGTTCTCAAATCGTGACCTGGACATGGCAGCAGAGAACATGGGCATGTGATGTATTGGGTGCGTAGACCAATAAGACCGCAATACATTCTTTTTGACTAGACCCATGTTAAGGAGAAGGCCCCACAAAATGTTACGTTAGGAATCTTGGAGTGGCTTCCACCGTAAAGGCTGGGCATAGTAGCTTCTTGGATTGGCGGTTGCATATTGTGTGGCATAACGGTTGGTCTCGCCACAATTAAGTCGCACCAGCAGTGATCAGAAAAAAAAATTCTGTCCCTGCGGTGGGGCGGGTGAGGGTTTGGCCGGGTGATCAGAAGCCCGCAGGAGGGCAGATTAGGAGCTGATCTGATGGATAGGAGTGGTAGGGGGTGACAGGAGGTGATTGATGGGTGTCTCAGTGGGTGATTAGAGGGGAGAATAGATGCAATCAATGCACTGGGGAGGTGATTGGAAGAGGATCTGAGGGTTTGGCTGAGTGATCAGGAGCTCACACGGGGCAAATTAGGGCCTGATTTGATGTGTAGGTTTGCTAGGAGGTGACAGGAGGTGATTGATGGGTGTCTCAGGGTGTGAATAGAGGGGGGGATAGATGCAAGCAATGCACTGGGGAGGTGATCGGGTGTATCTGAGGGCAATCTGAGGGTTTGGGCCGGTCATTGGGTGCCTGCAAGGGGCAGATGAGGGTCTGATCTGATGGGTATGATGGGTAGCAGTGACAGGTGGTGACAGGGGGTGATTGATGGGTGATTAGAGGGGAGAACAGATGTAAATAATGCACTGGGGAGGTGATCAGAGGGGTCTGGGGGCTATCTGAGGGTGTGGGCGGGTGATTGGGTGCCCGCAAGGGGCAGATTAGGGTCTAATCTGATGGGTAGCAGTGACAGGTGGTGACAGGGGGTGACGGGGTGATTGACAGGTGATCAGTTGGTGATTACAAGGGAGAATATATGCAAGCAATGCACTGGTGAGTTGATCAGAGCGGGACTGGGGGGCTATCTGAGGGTGTGGGCGGGTGATTGGTTGCCGGCAAGGGGCAGATTAGGGTCTGATCTGATGGGTAGCAGTGACAGGGGGTGACGGGGTGATTGATAGGTGATCAGTAGGTAATTACAAGCGAGAATAAATGCAAGTGATGCACTGGCGAGTTGATCAGAGCGGGTCTGGGGGGGCTATCTGAGGGTGTGGGTGGGTGATTAGACGCCCGCAAGGGGCAGGTTAGGGTCTGATCTGATGGGTAGCAGTGACAGGTGGTGATTGATGGGTGATTGACAATTGACAGGTAATTATAGGGGAGGATAGATGTATACAGTATGTATACAGTAGGGGGGGGGGTCTGGGGAGGATCTGAAGGTGTGTGTGTGGGGGGGGGGGTGATCAGGAGCCCCCAGTGGTCAGTTAAGGGCTTTTTCTAAAAAATAGCATTGACAGATAGTGACAGGGAGTGATTGATGGGTGATTAGGGGGGTGATTGGGTGCAAATAGGGGTCTGAGGGGGTGGGCAGGGGGGGTCTGAGGTGTGCTGTGGGCGATCAGACGGCGGGGGAGGGGGAATATCAGTGTGTTTGGGTGCAGAATAGGGTGGCTGCAGCCTGCCCTGGTGGTCCCTTGATCACTGGGACCACCAGGGCAGGAGGCAGCCTGTATAATACGCTTTGTATACATTACAAAGCGTATTATACGCTTGTAGCGCTGCGATCGAGGGGTTAACGACCCGCCGGCGCTTCCGAACGGCCGGCGGGTTGACGTCACGGGTGGGCAGAGCCTATTGCCGGTGGATGCCCCGGCCAGGAAGAGTCCCTGGACCCGACGCCCATCGGCGTTATGTGGTCCTGGGCATGCCACTTTGCCGCCGCCCATAGGTAGTGGGCGGTCGGCAAGTGGTTAAAGGACACCTGAAGTGAGAAGGATTATGAAGGATGCCATATTTATTTCCTTTTATACAACACCAATTGACTGGCAGTCCTGCTGATCGTTCATGCAGCAGTAGTGTCTGAATCACCTACCTGAAACAAGCATGCAGCTAATCCGATGAAACTTCAGTCAAACATCTGATTTGCATGCTTGTTCAGGGTCTATGACTAAAAGTATTAGAGGCAACAGATCAGCAGGACAGTCAGGCAATCAGCATTGTTTAAAAGGAAATAAATATGCCAGCCTCCATATACCTCTCCCTTTAGATGTGCTTTAATAGGTTTCACACTACACTAATGCTGGGTACACACTATGAGATTATCTGCCCGATTTACTGTCAGATCGATTATTTCCAACATGTTCCATTTGCTTTCTGATCGATTTCCGAGCATTTTCCGATCCACTTACTAATAAAGTGAACGGAAAATGCTCGGAAATCGAATGGAAAGCAAATCGGACATGTTGGAAATAATCGATCTGACAGTAAATCGGCCAGAAAATCTCATAGTGTGTACCTAGCATTAAATTGATCCCGAGCCGCAGATCAGATACTCACCTTAACAAAGGGAACCCTCGGGATCCTATTGAGGCTTCCCTCTGTACTCAAATGTCCCCCGTCGCTGAGCACGGCTCCCCTCCAGATCGGAGTCGTGCTCCTTCTCGTCTTGCAGTTTGGTCACGCAGTAGACATACAAGCACGGCTGCACATGCACAGTAGTACGAAGCCCTCGGCTCAGGATTACTGTGCATTGCACAGCGTGCTCGCACGACCACGACAGAGGGATAAGAGCTGCGTGGCCCTCATGTGATTAGCGACAATGCATTGTCGCTAATCTTTGGGGGGCCGCCCTCAGTGACAGGGGACATTAGAATAGAGAGGGAACCCTCAATAGGATCCTGAGGCGTTCCTCTCTTGAGGTAAGTATCTAATTTTTTTACCTGAGCTTTGGCTCGGATACACTTTTAAAGTGAGTCTGAAGCGATTCCTAAAATAAAAAAAACAAATACTCACCTAAGGAGAGAAAAAGCTATGGGTCCTATAGAACCTTCCCATTCCTCTCCTGGTCCCTTTGTTCCACCACAGGCTCCTCCATTCAAAACTCCCGCCCCAGGAGGCTTCGGAAGTCTGTGAGCCCGAGTGCTCCTGAACACGGGCGGCTCAGTAGAATTCTAAAGTCTACCTCAGCGGCACAGAGTAGTCTCCGAGTCCGACTCTGCTAACGGGGAAGCCAGCGGTGGAATGCTGCAACCAGGAGAGAGACTGAAAGGCTCTATAGGACCCAGAGCCTTCACTCTCCTTTGGTGAGTGTCTGGTTTCTTTTTCAGAATCGATTCAGACTCCCTTTAAAGTGTATCTCTGGTCCCAGAGATAGATCAGTAATGCTTCCAATGTAGCCAGTTTGAAATCCAGATCCTTTAACTGCATAGTGCCTCTAGTTTGAGAACAGTCTGTTTTCCTTGCTATGTGAAAGGACCTCGGTCGCGAAAAGCTAAAAATTTAAAATATATGTAAACATATACAATTAAAAAGTATATTTCTTCCAGAGTAAAATGAGCCATAAATTACTTTTCTCCTATGCTGCTGTCTCTTACAGTAGGTAGTAGAAATCTGTAAGAAACCGACAGCATCTCCTCATGGGGGTTCACAGGGATTTCTTTATTTTCAAAATGTACTTAGTGAATTGCTCCGTCCAACTACCAAAAAAGTGTACGGTGAGCAGGGAGGCTGGTCAGCATCTTTGTATAAATCTTTTTTAGGGAGTGTTCTGTCAGATTTCTACTACTTACTGTAAATGCCAGCAACATAGGAGAGAAGTAATTTATGGTTTATTTTACTAAGGAAGAAACATACTTCTTATTTGTATGTGTTTTAAATTTCAAGATTTTTGCAACAGTTCCTCTTTAAAGAGCGCTCTTAGCAACATGTCATTAAGTAAAAACTATATCAACCACTACCAATCTGTTGGCATCTGTATGTATTTAAAATTAAATTAAGGAAATATTATTTCTGTTATGTATTTTTTTTTGCAACAATATGGAAAAAATGTTAAGAAAAATAAAGTCACTTGTTTATTGGATTTCAGTGTATACACCAAGGCTAAAATGCTAATAAGTGCCAAAACATATAGTTCCTAAATGAGCTGTTCTTAGACCAATTAGTCTGCTGTATTCAGGATGGGGTCTTGGAGTGATGACTCCTTGCTGAACTTGCCTTGACTTTTATAGCGGCCCAGGCAGCAGGAATAGCAGACTTGCTTACTAGACAAATTCATGTTAATGAAACTAGTAAGCATAATGTTTTCATAAATAACTGTAGTGCAGAATTCACTTTGTAAAAGTTAAACCAAAAACAAACTGAACAATTAGCATTAAGTTTAAATCAAACATATGTCAAATATATAGCCTGTAAGTTTTATAAATCATGTTTTATGTGGTTGTTTTATGTATATAAGAATGTATGCTACCTTAATTTGTCTTCCTTAAAGAGACTCCGTAACAAAAATTGCATCCTGTTTTTTATCATCCTACAAGTTCCAAAAGCTGTTCTAATGTGTTCTGGCTTACTGCAGCACTTTCTACTGTCACAGTCTCTGTAATAAATCAATGTATCTTTCCCCTGTCAGACTTGTCGGCCTGTGTCTGGAAGGCTGCCAAGTTCTTCAGTGTTGTGGTTCTGCTATGAACTCCCCCTTACAGGCCCCTCTATGCACACTGCCTGTGTATTATTTAGATTAGGGCAGCTTCTCTCTTCTCTCTTATCTTTTACAAGCTGGATAAATCGTCCTCTGAGCTGGCTGGGCTTTCACATACTGAGGAGTTACAGACAAGGGCAAAGCTGTTTGCAGGAAGAAAAGAGCAGCCTGAAACTTCAGTGCATGAGAGATGCAGGGGGAAAGAAACACACAAATGATCTCTTGAGATTCAAAAGGAAGGGTGTATACAGCCTGCTTGTGTATGGATGTATTTTCTATGTGTGGACATACTGTACATCAACCTACTTCCTGTTTTGGTGGCCATTTTGTTTGTTTATAAACACACTTTTTAAAACTGTTTTTAACCACTTTTAATGCGGCGGGAGCGGCAAAATTGTGACAGAGGGTAATAGGAGATGTCCCCTAACGCACTGGTATGTTTACTTTTGTGCGATTTTAACAATACAGATTCTCTTTAAGGTGCCCATACATGATACAATTTTTCATTTTTTTCGATTAGATAATTTAGTTCGATTATTCCATTAGATCGAATATATAGATTTTTTTCCAGCATGTCCGATCAGATTTTTCTCAAAAAAACTGAATAATCGTTCGAATTTCTTGATCGAAAAAAACAATATTTTTAACTTTCATTCGATTCGATCATTTCGATCGAATAAACGGGAAAATTGAACATTTTTATTGTATCGTGTATGGCCATCTTAAGTGTGAGAATGACTGATAGGTATCTTCAAATAAAACAAACCGCTCAGTCGTGCATCGATCGTCAGCTCCCTCCATAGCAACAGAACGCATTGCTAGCCTGAAGGCTAGCCATTTGTCTATACAGCATCGGTTCCTGAATTGTAGCTTGAAGGATCTTTTAGAGAAAGTCTGAAGCCTAAATGAAATAAAAAACAATCAAATACTTACCTAAGGAGAGGGAAGGCTCGGGGTCCTTTAGAGCCTGCCCGCTCCTCTCCTCATCCTGTCATTCCTGCACTGGCTCTCCCGTTACCAGTTTCTGACTGATTGGTTGGAGACTGCTGTCTTCCACTCCTGAAGCTCCCAGACTCCCGAAGACAGGCGTCTCCATACTGCGCATGCACAAGCGCTCTCTCTTGCACACTCGAAGTGCGTAGTATGGAGCCGCCCGTCTTCGGGAGCACATGTGCTCCAAAGTCTTATAAAGCCTCCTGCGGTGGTAGATTTCAACAGAGGAGCCTGCGGGGGAAAGAGAGGATGAGGAAAGGAACGGGTAGGCTCTATAGGACCCAAAGCCTTTCCTCTCCTTAGGTAAGTATCCTTTTTTGTTTTTCTTACTTAGGCTTCACATTCACTTTAAGGGCTCGTTTCCACTAGTGCGGCGTGCGTCTCGCAGACGCACACCGGCACTGAGCGGGTGGGCGGGATCGCAGTCGAATCCCATGAGCCGTGCCATGCACGGCTATGGGATTCACAGCCTCCGCCGCAAATTCTGCGGGGAGTTTCGGCCGAATCGCTCCCGCAAGCGATTCGGCCGCGGCGCCGTGATCCCCTATGGCAGAGTTTCCCCGTGCGATTCATGTGCGGGGAAACTCTGCGTAATCGTGGCGGAAACCGCGATAGTGGAAACGGGCCCTGAGGACTGCTAGACACAAGCTTGCACATTATGGATCTATCCAGAATCCACTCTGTCTCTAGGCTACACCCACCCCCTCCATAGCTCAACTCCAGAGGGAGGGTCACTGATAGGCTGGCTGCACTCATTGCAAAATCTTCTATACTGCATCCCATAAGAAATTTCAGGAGGTCAGGGGAGTGGCAGGTGCCACCATTTCCCACTCCCATAAAAAAACAACTATTTTATGTATTTCATTGTAATACAATTTGAGACAAATAAGTTTTGCAGATTCCTCATTAATATGCACGTAAAGCTGCCGGTACATATACTGTATAGATAGCCACTCGATGTGGCAAACCGATTGCTTCTTCTCTGATTTTGACTGAAGCAAGGTAGCTAATTAAAATCAATCAAACAGCAGCATTGCGCTGATCAATGCAATGCAACAATATGGTCTATCGATCGCCTACCACTCCTGCCCTGCTCCCGATTAGCCTGGATATTCTGTCCAGTCCGTCTAATGCTTTCTAATGCATCAATTTTTGTGGTCAAACTTAATCAAAATTCAACATTTTTGGGGAATCAAGTCCCAAAAGGTGAATCAGCAGGTAATTGACTGGAAAAAATGAGGCATACATGGGTACCTTAAAGATCTGCTAGGGATTAAATATTTTATGTGAAATGCTATATTTGAAACGTTTACTGATTGCTTAAGTGACATTTTGAAAATTCAACTAAATTGTTACTATCTCCATTGTTGCTCCATCCAGTGACTGACTAAGCATTACCTGGTACTCATACTGTGCTGTGTGATCTGGTTTTCTTGTATTCCTGTATTGTCATATTGCTGTTTGTCACCCCTAAATATTGTCTGTAACCTAAATTAATGTTCAGCGATGCGTAATATGTTGGTGCTTTATAAATACAACAAATAAATACAAATCTCAACTTCTGATTGTCTTCTGTGATCATCTTCTGATTTAGTAACTATAGGGCTCATGTGTGTGGCTTGATCATGGTGGAGGTCAGAGCCGGGACAAGGTCCTCCAGCACCCAAGGCTGAGACACCAAAGTGCGCCCCTCCATCCCTCCCACCCCAGCCGTCACACACTGATTGCTATTAGACTAAGAGGGCCACAGGGCCCACAACCTCCCCAACACCTTAATATCTAGTTATATGCAAATGAGGGAGGTTCAAAGAGGGTCGGCACTACACACGGCTAATTCTGGGTGGGTCGGCAAGATACCCCTTGAAAGACAATCCCACGGTGGTAAACTGCGTGCTCAGGGTATGTACATGAGATAATCTTGTAGGCTTAAGGAAGAAAAGAGAAACATCCGGCACTGCAGTAAACGTATTGTGCTTTTATTTTGTTCAGACTGTGATCATAAAGATGCATACAATGTACTTGTCAGCAAATAAATGGCAAACGATACAGTCCTACCGTGGGTGTGTGGCACCTCCAGTGGAACAGCCTCAGAAGAAGCACCGCCGTGCGAAACGGCCGTTAGGCTGCCCGATTTGCACCCTGCACCCGCTGCCACACACCCACGGTAGGACTGTATCGTTTGCCATTTATTTGCTGACAAGTACATTGTATGCATCTTTATGATCACAGTCTGAACAAAATAAAAGCACAATACGTTTACTGCAGTGCCGGATGTTTCTCTTTTCTTCCTTAAGCCTACATTAATATCTAGTTATCTGGCGTGCAGTCACTGCCATGTATCCCCTTTTCTTATTTCTTTCTGCTTCATACACAATTAGGAATGACTGCTGAATGAATTGTGCGCCCCCTCCTACACTGCGCCCTGAGGCTGGAGCCTCTCTTGCCTCTGCCTCGGCCCGGCCCTGGTGGAGGTGCTCCTGAGGCTGGCCACAGGAAAGGTCATATGGAGGGAATCATTCCATGAGACATCAGTCATCATGGTAGATTTATTGATATTGAATAGATTAAGAAATAATGCATACATAATTTTCATATATGTCATAATTTTAAGAGAGGTATCTATGCTAATCCATAATATAATGCTTCTTGTTATAATAAATCTAATAGCTTTATTCTGACCCACTAGTAAATAAGATTGAGGGACTAGAACCTACATTGATTGTTTTTACTTTTATGTTAATAGTGTTGTATATTCATATTTTGTTAGTTTCCCCAACATGTTATTTCTATTGAGCATATTTCACGTGAGTTCGAATTTTAAAATATGCTTATGTTATTTATACATTTAGCAGATGTCAATGTTGCTCAATTTATTGTTGTATAATTATTTTCTGCTAATAAAAATGTGAAAGTTAAAAAAAAAAAAAAAAGATTACAGAGTGTTGATATCACTTACTTTTCAAATTATATTTATTCTGTGTTTTCCCTGTCTGCCACTAGATGTCTCTGTTGCTAAAGGCAGATACAAACTGGATGAAAACCCAGAGGTGTCAAATGGTTTGCCAAGTGTTTGTCAAAACTGTGCCCCATGTGATTAAAAAGACCTTTTGTTAAAAGGAAAAAAAAAAACTTAAAACAATAAAGCTAAAATAATAGCTGGCAGCTGGTACAAAGAAAATGTTCGTGGCCTGCTCAAATGAACAAATGCCGTCGGCTCCTCCGATGTGAACGGAAAATATCGCTGGGAACTTGTGCTGCAAAACAGCAACAACATTATGCCTCTAAAGACTACTTCAGCCACAACAGGAAAACTATTTTTTCAGGTTCTGTAAGTCAGCTAAATCAAAATATAGCTGCTTCTATATGATGCCATCAATATTGTAAATCAGAGCAGTGAAATACAGTGATCATTTCTGTAGATGGTACTTTTTGCTAATTTGTTTTGATAAAATCTGTAACCATAGCTAAAATCGTTTATGCAAATGGTATGCAGCTTGCAGGGCTGGTTCTAGCTAAAATGAGGCCATGGGCAAAACTTACTTGGGGCCCCCTCTAGCAATGCCCCCTCCCCTCCTGCAGCCTCTGAGCCAACTCCCAGGACCCATCCCACCACACTCCCAGCCACGCAAAATCATTAGGTGTCCATCATATGTCCCCAAATGCATTGTTGAGGATCCCATTATTTTACTCCTATTTTGCCTTACAAATGCAGAGTGTACACACATTGGGGACTTACCTAATCCAGGCAGGACACAGGAGGCAGCCTCATGCTCTACACTCCATACTTCTCCTCACTGTCCCTCTCTTACTCATTCCTTGCAAGGAATGTATAGGGTCACCATAGCTAGAGGGGGAGGGGACACACCCCTTGGGGGCCCCTACAGGCTCTGGGGTCCTGGGGAAATTGCCCCCTTTGCCTCTAAGCGCTGGCTCTGGCAGCTTGGCACTGGGCTAATCAAATGCACTTGGTGCAGATTTTGATTGGCTAAATTTCAAGCTGAAATTCTTGGCATCTCATTGAACATTCTCTATTAGTTTGTGCACCTCATGGATCTCATGGCACAGCCAGTAGTTTTTCTTGTTGGTGTATATGTATCTTGCAAAGAGATTGCATAGAACTGACTGGCGTTGGTCAGAAAGGGGAGTTCATTTTCAGAGTGCAGATTCACTAAATAGTGCAGATTCCTGTTAGGAATAGGAGGAGTTAGAAAGGTCTCTCAGGCAGTGCAGTGTGTGAGGAAAATTGCTGTTGCTGAGGTAACCAATACATCTGCTGTACTGCATCAATGCCCAGTACTGGAAGAGTTAAGCACAGAACAGCTTCACAGGACACCTGGCAGCAGGGGAGAGGAGCACTTCACAAATCATGCCTAGCCTGCACTGCTGCACAATCTGTAAAACTGCTATTAAGCACTTCTTAATCTGCAGCAGTTTAGGGATGGATTTGCACTTTTCTTAACTGTAGTGCAGCTCTAGAAATCCACGCTAAACTGCTGCTATTGCGTAGGATTTAAGAAGTTTCTTATTATCATGCAGACTACAACAAAACTGTCGGTAAAGCTTTGATAAATCTGGCCCTTCGTTTCACTGCATGCTCTATTTCAGCCTTTCTCAACCTTTTTACACTGGAGGAATCCTGCAAATACCTTTTGGATCTCAAGGAACCTCTGCAAACAATTTTTTGCTCTCGATGAACCCCTGCATTTATTTTTCAGAAGGCATGGGGCTTGATTCATAAAGCGGTGCTAACTGTTAGCACGCCTGTGAAAACCCCCTTAGCACGTCTAAACAAGCTTTTCGCGCATAAAACTTTAAGCGCGCAAAACTTTATGCGCGTAAAACTTTACGCATGTACTGCACAGAACGCAGGGTGCTCCGCGCGATGTGCCCATTAAAGCCTATGGGACTAAGCGCGCGTAAATCCTTGCGCACCTAAAACTTTGTGCACGCAAAGTTAGCGCGCGATCTGATTGAGAAATCCGGTGCTAACCTACTTAGCACCCTGGTTAGCACGTCTAAAGACTTTAGACGTGCTAAGTAGGTTAGCACCGCTTTGTGAATCAAGCCCCTGGTCTTTAAAAGTAGGCGAGGCTGTTAATTTCACTACCTCCTATTACACTGCCACTCATTATACCGTGCTCATTATTATTCTGACCCCCAATTTAGTGCTTCTTTTTACAGTACCCTTTATTATAATGTGCTCTATTATACTTCCCTAACGATGGGGTAAAATGACAAGGAACCCCAGCAGAGTCCTCAAGGGTTGAGAAAGCCTGCTCTATTTAACTGCTTGCCGACTGCATCACGCCGATGGGCATGACGCCTTCAGTCTCCGAGTGGTGATCGCCACTCCAGAGACTGTTAGAGGGCGAAACCGCCGTTTAATTACATTGTACAGCGCTGCGATCTGCAGCAGCGCTGTACCGGGGACAGCTGTGTGACAAGGCTGTCCCCTCCAGGGGATCAGAGCTGATCAGCTGTCATAGGCTGAAGCCTATGACAGCTGGTCACAGTGATTGGCTGGCGGGGGGAGGAAGGGCGGCCCTAGGGAAAAATAAATAAAACATAGTGAGATGTATTAGTAAATAAATAAAATAAATATTTGTAGTAAAAAATAAACACCGGGGGGGGGGGGGGGGGGGGATGAGACCCCACCAACAGGAAGCTCTGTTGGTGGGGAGAAAAGGGGGGGGGGGGGTCACTTGTGTGCTGTGTTGTGCTTGGCCTTAAAGCAGCAGTGGCCCATTTTACATAAAATGGCCTGGTCTTTAGGGGGGTTTAACACTGTGGTCCTCATGAGGTTAATACTCAATAGGCCAGTTATTCCAAATGTATTAGGTAGATGCCAACCCTCCCAACTATACACTATCATCTGTAAGACAACTGACTTAAGAAACATTCTGTGTTATTATCACTTGTTTACAACTATGTTAACAAATTGTGGTATGGTACCATTCATAGGATACTTACAATACTGCTGTTTGTCTGTAACACAACAAAAGTTGGATATGTGTGTGCACTTGTTCTAACCAGTTTTTATTGAAAATTAATTTAAAAAACCCCCATTAAAACGAAGATAAAAAGGACACAGGAAGTTAAAGATGGGAGAGCAGGAACAGAAAGCTATATTTTGGGTGTTATCAGCATACAGTTGATACTGAATGCCAAATCAATTAATGAGTGGTCCAAGATCATAAATACAAAATGAGAAGTGAAGGAGACAAAAGACTTAGAAGTATTCTTGAGGTTGAACGTTGAAGGAAAAATTGTGAAAGTGAAAAACGACGATGGGCGAAGCGCTCTTATTGGATGGTTGCTACGCATCTTTGTTTACAAACCGGCGGTGAATAATCTAGTCCATTTGTATGCGATCTATTGCCAGAGGGATACCTCGATGAGTGGGGACATCTGATGCAGGTATATCTGACCTTTACTAGATAAGAACAAGATTTATATTTGATATATTTAGTGTGTATTTAATATATACTGGGGATCTATGAGCCTATGGATTTACATAGGGAGGTGGAGTTTTATATTTAAATAAGTAGTTCCCCATCAGGTCCTCTTCTTGGGATATTCAATCTGATTGGTTACTCTGTTGTATATATATATGTGTTCTGTGTGAATATGTGTTTAGAACCTGGCAACATGAAGAAGGGCAGGAGCCCGAAACAGCGGACTGTCTTGCCTGGTGGTCCTTTTTAATGTGTTTGTCTTTTTGATACTAATAAAACAGGATTTACCCTAAGAGGCGGTGCATTTGGCTTGTATACTTGAATCTCTGCGGTATCCGGAGACAAGTCCTGCATACCTCACCCCTTTCACATAGGGTGGCGTGCCAGAAGAGTGCGATTGGCTCTTTCTTAAAAGTAGTGTATGCTCAGGGCAATTAAAGAAGAAGCAATATGGAGTAAGGGTATTTTGATTTTGAAGTATTCAGATCATTATTACCTTTAGAGGGTGCAGTTTTAGTTGAGTGGGTGGAAACCTGAAAGCGATGAAACACAACATTAGTGGAGAGCAGTGATGGTCACTTCTAGAAGAATTCATAGAGAGTCGTGTGATCAGTTTCATCAGGTAATAGATATGGAACTCTTTTGATTTGCTAGTCATGATCATGTGCTAATGCAGGGTAGGATCACTGCAAATCAGTGCTTTGCAATCTATCAGCTGATCAAACAAATCACATGACCATCACTAGTGGATAAGTGGTGAAGCAGGTCTTCATCGACATTCCACTCTGGCAGGTTACAAGAGAAGGAAACAAGAGGGTGATTAGCGAGAGCTGATGGGTCCAGGGAGGGTTTCTTTGAAATAGATTTTATGATCACAGATTTGAAGGGGCCGATGTTGACAATAGAATGGAACAAATAAAAGCTGTTTGGGATAGATTATAAATATTCTTTATTAGGATGTACTTTGTTTTCATGTAAAGGGAATCATTTACATTCAGTCTCCAAAGTTTTTATGTTAATTAAAGCTACAAAACAAAGCGGCTTTGACAATTGATTTATCAAACAATAACATGTAGAATGCCAAAAGCCGTAGTTTTTCTATATTCAAATATCAAATTGATTCACATTGATCAAATGCAATCTGCATTCACTCATGCTAGCTTAATGTGCATTGAAATGCATCTTCCATTCTCCATTTACAGGAGCCGAAGGATGTTTATTATATTGCATATATGGCAATTCAAACAGGGAAAAGTGCCACATTGCCTAGGTCTAACTTTCCTCCTTGAGATGTCCTTGAGATGTCTGAATGCACCAAATTGGTGCGCAATGAAGGAGCGCGTTTATAACAAAACATGGGAGAATGTTGGAATTCCCTGATATAGGGGAGTGAATCGGTTAGTATACTCCAGTGTTGTTTAACACACCGTTCAATTTGTCTACTAATGGTGCTATATGTAGAAACAAACGAAATCCTACCATCACTCCTCCTGGACCCCCTCCTTATCTCCCTACTCCTGTCCAACTGTTCATTAAGTAAATTGGCTGGATACCCCCTCTGTCTGAACCGACCTACCATTTCTGAGATTCTAACATCTCGTTGATTATCCACATTGACAATCCTGTCAATTCTTTTGAATTGCCCACCAGGAATGTTATGTATCATATGTTGTGGATGGAAACTCCTGTAGTGGAGTATGGCATTTCTATCCGTTTCTTTACGATACAGATCTGTAACTAGCCTACCACTATCCTTAATCACAAGGGTATCCAAATATGAAATTTTTGTGAGATCACTACTGATAGTCAGTCTAATCTCAGGACATCGGCAGTGCAGGGAATCGACAAACTCAATCAGGGCCGAGGGTGGCCCCTCCCACAAACAAAAAATATCGTCTATATAGCGATACCAACATCGCGCATGTCTTTTGAATAATGGCGATGTATAAACAAACGCCTCCTCGTACAGACCCATGAAGAGGTTAGCATATACGGGGGCCACACTCGACCCCATCGCCGTTCCCCTGCACTGCAGATAAAAAGAGTCATTAAACAGGAAGTAGTTCTCCCTCAAGATAATGTTCAACAATGAGAGCAAAAAGGATCTCTGAGGGTCATCATAGTCAGAGGATGTGAAGAGGAAATATTCCACAGCCTCCACACCTCCATCATTAGGGATGGAGGTGTAGAGGCTCTCCACATCCAAGGTAACCAATAAGCACTGGCCCCCCACATCATCAAACTTCTGCAATTCACTTAGAAACACACTCGTGTCCTTAATATAAGAGGGTAAGCAAACAACGAATGGCTGTAGAATCCGATCCAAGAAGTGAGCTAGAGGAGAGAAAACAGAGTTAGTGGCAGCAACAATAGGTCGACCAGGGGGAGAGAATAAATTCTTATGTATCTTCAGGAGGGTGTACAGCAACGGTGTAGATGGATGTCGATTAATCTAGAACTTGAAAAGATCGTCCCCAATGAGGCCTTTATTCATTGCATCATTAACCACGGATTCGATCTTACCTGAAATCGACACAATTGGATTACCATCTAATTTGCTGTACACCGATCCATTAGACAATTGACCACAAATTTCATTAATATAATATTCTCTGTCAAGAATCACCACTGCTCCCCCCTTATCTGCTGGCCGTATTATAATATTATGATTATTTTTCAATGACCTCAATGCTTCTCTTTCCATGCTATTAAGATTATGGTTAATTCTAAACTGCCCTGTTCTCACAGATTTCTCAACCTTTTTCAAATCATCCCCCACCCTCTTCATAAATAAATCGATAGCTGGATGACTGTTAGGAACAAATGCGCTTTTATTTCTAAGACCCACATCTTTGAGGGACAAACTATCACCTGTCATGGGTGCCGAAAAATTGAACACCTCAGGACGGGGAGTGCCAAAAAATTTTTTTAGCTTAAGTGTTCTAAAGAACCGGTTTAACTCAATGTCCAATGTAAAAAAATCTGGGACAAAAGTAGGGCAAAAGGAAAGTCCATATTCCAGAACTCCCTTCTCAGAGGGCGTAAGTTCATACTGAGAAATATTCACAACAAGAGATGGAACCTCTATCTCCTCCTCAATTGGATGGGACTCCTTCTTTTGGGATCGGTGGTGTTTTTTACCGCCGCGTCTGGTCTTGTGGATCCTGTGTCCGGAGATGGGTCTCTCGATGATAAAAAATCTGAGCACGAGGCCTCTCCTCCTGATGTTTCCACTCCCGATTGACTATTGGGATTCCTGTTGCCCCTTGGTTTGTTTGGTTTCTTTCCCTTTTTGTGCATATGTGGTCTCCTGATATTCATGGGGCCACGTCTCTGCCAACTATAAACATAACCACCAGTGTAATCACCTTGGTCTCGTTTAAATTTGGATCTCTTATTTTCCTCCAAAGACTCAGAGAATTTTTTCAATTTCACCTCCATAGCATCAAAATGAGCCTGAAACTCACTATCAGTGAGGGTTTCCTTTAATTCAGACTCCAAGGCACTCATCTTTATCTCCAACTTCAAAAGTTCCTGATGTATCCTGGAGATGGTATGTATCATTGAATCAAAAGATGCCTTGTTCCAGATTTTGGCCCAGACTTCTGTAAAGCTGTCATCATCGGCAAACAAAAAGGGCGCAACATGGGATCTACTTGAGCGTGGTATAATCCCTGCTCTGTGATATTCCACCAGGGTCTTAGCATGTCGATCCATAGTGATCCATCTCCTTTTCACCATTTCATGTTCACGTTTGATAAGTTTGGAGTCCATCTTTTTAAGAAAGGTCGCACCTCCTTCCGCTTGGGACAAGATGGAATCAATTTGCTCATGTGTATAGGAGAACACATTGTCTCCATTGCTTCGTTCACTAGTTGCCATGGTGCAATCTCCTTGGTGACACAGATAAGTAGTAATTCCTATGTATGGAGTAGCACTCTCTGGTAAACCATCCAGTAAGGAATGGTAGGTGTGCTGGAGAAAGATCCCGGACACCACAGGATCCAATAGTATCCAATTGGATACTATTGGATCCTGTGGTGTCCGGGATCTTTCTCCAGCACACCTACCATTCCTTACTGGATGGTTTACCAGAGAGTGCTACTCCATACATAGGCATTGCTCAAGTAGCGTCATACATGGTACCATAGTAACGAACATGTACGTGACCCGTGTCGCGCTGATTGCGCAACGTGCAGTGCACTACTGGTGGTAGTAATGTTAGTATTGCCTTGTGAAGCCTGTGCACAGCAATAGTAAAGCTGCTTCATGCATCAACCAGGGCCGTGCAGAGGGTCCTTAAGTGGGGGGTGCTCAAATTTAAAAAAGGGGCAATGCCTTCCCCCGCATGCCCCCCACCTCGTTTTTGGCTAGGGGGTATTGATTGGCATGCTGCTGAATGCAGATGCTGAGTGCCATGTGGGTTCTGGGTGTGAGTACAGAGTGTCATGTGGGTTCTGGCTATGGTTGGGTATCGAGTGCCATGCGGGTGTTGATTGAAAGTACTTAGTGCCATGTGAGTTCTGGGTGTAAGTACTGAGTGTCATGTGGGTTCTGGCTATGGTTGGGTATCGAGTTTCATGCGGGTGTTGATTGCAAATACTTAGTGCCATGTAAGATCTGGGTGCATGTACTGGATGTCATGTGGATGCTGGGTGCAGGTACTGGATGTGACATGGGTGTGAATACTTGGCGCCATGCCTGTACTGGGTGCTGGCTATGGGTGGGCTTTGGGCATCACATGGGTTTTGAATGCAGGTACTTTGGGTGTGGGTACGGGTTAAGTAAGTGCTTGGTGCAGATAGCGGGCGCCATGTGGAAGTTGTGTGCAGGTGTGAGTACTGGGTGCAATTTTAGGCCTGGGTGCAGATACTTGGGGCTTGATTCACTAACCGGCGCTAAGTGTTAGCAAGTTAGCAGTAAAGTCTGTATCAAGCTGCTTTGGGTACCAAGGTCTAGTTTGTATTGGGTGTATATTTGCAGTCGGTGCTATGCAGTATTGAGTGCTGAATGAGTAGCAGATGGTGATAAACAATAGTGGGTGCCATGTGAGTGCTAATTGGTACAGGGAGCCATGTGAGTGTTGGACATGAGTGAGTAGGGAGTGCCATGTGTGGTCTGGATGTGTGCCATGGGAGAGTACTGAGTCTCATATGGGTTCAGACCAAGGATGGGTACTGGTTGCTATTTGGGTGCTGGCCATGGATGGGTACTAGGTGCATATAATGGCTTTGGAACTTGGTGACGTTTGAGTACTGTGCCATGTGCGTGTTGATTATGGGGGTATGTGGGTCTTAGGTGCAAATACTGAGTGCCAAGTGGGTACTGGGAGTGAGTACATGGTGACATATGGGTGATGGGTGCTGGCTAGTGGGGTATTTGTTGTCAAGTGGGTGCTAAAGGCAGATGCTTGGTGCCATGTGGGTTCTGGATGCTGGCACAGGGTGTCATGTGGATTCTGCCTTTATGGGTGTGTATCAACCATCATGTAGGTGTTGATTGCAGGTACTCAGTCCCTTGTGAGTTCTGGGTGCAAGTACTGGATGTCATATGTGAGTGTTTGGTGTGGGTGCTGGGCACCAAGTGGAGGCTTAGTGCAACTGGAACTACTGCAGATGAAACATGTGGGTGTTGGGTGCAGGTACTGGGTATCACATAGGTGCAAATACTTGGTGCCATGCCTGGGTGCTAGCTATGGTTGGGCATTGTGTCATGTGGGTTCTGAGTGCAGGTACTTTGGGTGCTAGTACTAGTTATGTGGGTGCAGATAGTGGGTGTCATGTGGAGGCTGTGTGCAGGTGTGAGTAGTGGGTGCCATGTTGGGGCTGGGTGCAAGTACTGTACCATGTAGGTGTGAGTACTGGGTGCCAGCTATAGGGTGAAGGGGTGCAGGTATTGGGTGTCATGTGGCTGTTTGATGCAAGTACTCAGTGCCATGTTGATACCGGATGTGAGTATTGGGTGCAGGGTGCTCGGTGCAAGTACCGGGTGCTTGCAATAGTGGGGGTTACTGGTTGAGTGTAATGTATGTGGGATCTGAATATATGGTGGGATTGTTGTGGGTGCAAGGGGTGAGAGATCACTGTGGGTACTGCTATGAATGGCATAGTTGCTGCTAGGGGAGGTAGAGGTCAGTGTGGTTGCTGGGGGAAGGGTAGGTCTCTGTGGGTGCTGGGGGGAGAAGTAACTGTGGGTTCTGTGGAAGGTAGAGGTCAGTATGGGTGCTGGAGGAAAGGGAGGTCACTTTGGGTCCTTTGGGGGAGATCACTGTGGGTCTCGGGAGGTAGAGGTCATTGTGGGTGCAGGGGGTGGGAGGTCACTATGGGTGTTGCTATGAATGGCATAGTTGCTGCTATGGGAGGTAGAAGTCAGTGTGGGTGCTGGGGGAAGGGTAGGCCACTGTGGGTGCTGTGGAAGGAAGAGATCAGTATAGGTGCTGGAGGAAAGGGAGGTCACTGTGGGTGCTGGAAGAAGTCAGTGTGGTTACTGGAGGAGGGAGTGGATGCTGGGTGTTGGGAGAAGCCACTGTGGGCGCTGGCAATGGGAGAGGGCACTGTAGGTGCTGCTTTTGGGATGGAATGTCCCTGTGGGTGCTGCAGGGGACAGGAGGGTAGCCACTGGGGGAGGGAAAATCACTGTGGGTGCTGGGGGAGGGATAGGTCAGTGTGGGTGCTGGGGTAGGCAGGATCACTGCTGGAGCTGGAGAGGGAGAGGTCACTGTGGGTGCTAGGTGAAGAGAGAGGTCACTGTGGGTGCTTGGGGAGGGAGAGGTCACTGTGGGTGCTAGGTGGAGGGAGAGGTCACTATGGGAGCTGAGGAGGGAGAGGTCACTGTGGGTACTAGGTGGAGGGAGAGGTCACTGTGGGTGGTGGGGGAGGGAGAGGTCAAGGTGGGTGCTGGGGGAGGGAGAGGCCACTGTGGGTGCTAGGTGGAGGAAGAAGTCACTATGGGGGCTGGGGAGGGAGAGGACACTGTGGGTGCTAGATGGAGGGAAAGGTCACTGTGGGTGCTGGGTAGGGGAGATGTCACTGTGGGTACTGGGGAGGGAGAGGTCAGAATTGGTCCTAGGTGGTGGGAGAGGTCACTGTGATTGCTAAGTGAAGGGAGATGTTACTGTGGGTACTGGGGAGGGAGAGGTCAGTATGGGTCCTAGGTGGAGGGAGAGGTCACTGGATACTAGGTGGAGGGAGAGGTCACTATGGGCACTGGGGAGAAAGAGGTCAATATGGGTTCTAGGTGGAGGGAGAGGTCACTGGGTCCTAGGTGGAAGGAGAGGTCACTGTGAGTGCTAGGGGAGGGAGTGGTCACTGGGTACTAGGTGGAGGGAGAGGTCACTATGGGTACTGAGGGTGGAGAGGTCAATATGGGCACTAGGTGGAGGGAGAGGTCACTATGGGTGCTGGGGGAGGAAGAGGTCAGTATGGGTCCTAGGTGGAGGGAGAGGTCACTGTGATTGCTAGGTGAAGGGAGTTTTTACCGTGGGTACTGGGGAGGGAGAGGTCAATATGGGTCCTAGGTGGAGGGAGAGGTCACTGGGTACTAGGTGGAGGGAGAGGTCACTATGGGTCCTAGGTGGAGAGAAAGGTCACTGTGAGTGCTGGGGAGGGAGTGGTCACTGGGTACTAGGTGGACGGAGAGGTCACTATGGGTACTGGGAAGGGAAAGGTCAATATGGGTACTAGGTGGAGGGAGAGGTCACTATGGGTGCTGGGGGAGGGAGAGGTCAGTATGGGTCCTAGGTGGAGGGAGAGGTCAGTATGCCACACTAGGATTTCTGTCTGGGCCTCTTCACTTGAAAGTGTCCCAGGTGGGGGCGGAGCTTCCATCGGGTGGGCGGGGCTTATCAAGACCAAGGGCGGAGCTTATTTTGCGCGGCGAGGGGGGCTTTTTTTTGAAGATTTTAAAAAGGGCACCCAGAGCACCCCCCTGTGCACATGCCTGGCATCAACCCCCAAGAAATGTGAGGATATACATTCACTTATACTGTACTATCCAGCATATGTTTCTTTTACCAACAGACACTAAGGAGAGGCATGTAAGTCAGTTAGAAATAAAGACTTACCAACACTATGAAAATATAAACGGCAACTACAGCTATAAAAATGAAACTGTACATATTTTAGTAAAGTCAGGCAGAAATCCAATGCTATATTATACATGAAGTTGTCTTCAAGCTTGTTCAGTAAATTTCTGTAGATATCTCCATTGGTATGCTGTCTGATACAGAACATAATTCCCTGCTGAAATACGGGTGAGAAAACCACTCTAGCACGTTTCCGTGCCCTTCCTGGAATGCTCACATAGTTGGAGTAAAAGAGCACCCAGCAAGGATGGGGCAGAGCAATCACCAAAGGAGGCGCACAAACGGTACTTGAAAAATGTATATTATTTCTTCAAATGTGGCCTACTTAAATTGTGTAGATAGCGGAGGTACCATGCAAATTGTCTGTACAGTTTCGGCCTACTTGAAGCATGGTCAGGCAAAGGAGCTGGTGTATCAATTCTCTGGTAAGGTAATTCATTAAAGCTAGGTAACAACTTGAATGTCAAGCACCTGCATTTCACTATCCAGGGATGATGTAAGCGAGGGTTATCTCACCAAGGGATTGCTGCCTTCCATGCAATGCGCTCCAGGCCATGTTCCATCTTCCGACACACATGGCCGGCGCTACCATAGAGGCAAAGGAGGCAATTGCCCCAGGGCCCCAGAGCCTGTAGGGGCCCCCAGTGGCTACAAGAGGAAAACATTTTTTTTTTTCAAAAAGACCTTATCGTTTTTGAGAAAATTGATTTTAAAGTTTCAAAGGAAAAAAAATACACATTTAAAAACCTGCCGACTTTAATGGTTAATAGCAAATCCACCTTAAATGCTAGAAACCCTAAATTTGCAGGATATGTTAAGGAGATCATAAGAGGAAAAAACAATTTTTCAAAAAGACCTTATAGAAAGGATAGAAAATCGATTTTAAAGTTTTGTAGGAAAAAAGTATACTTTTAAATGCGGTAAATGTCACTTTTAGTAGCAAACCTAACAGTAGTGTTATTTTACATGTATCAAAAGAGAGAGCAATAAATTTCCTGACGGGGTTTCCAGGGGGTCCATACGCAGCCGCAGCGCTTTGGCCAGGGATCGCTATACAGCCGCAATATGGCTGTATGAAGATCCCTGGCATTTTTTCCTATTTTCCCAATTTTTTTTTATGTTTAGAGTGTGGGATTTTTTTTTTTTTAAAATGATGTGGGGTCCCCCCTCCTGAAACTTTTTAACCTCTTGTCCCCCATGCAGGCTGGGATAGCCAGAATGTGGAGCCCCGACTGATTGGGGCTTCACAGCCTGACTATACCAGCTGCAAAAAAGGTCCCTTAATGCCGATTTTTGTTGCGGGGTATCTGTTGGGGGGCCCCCAGGTTTATTTTGCCCTGGGGCCCCATTGTTGCTTAAACCGGCCCTGCCGACACAGCCACCTTCACTGCAGAGGTTTTGGTTTAAAAGGAGGAAAAGAAGCAAGTGACGAAAGATGAAGAATGGTGTGGAGCACATTGAAAGGGAGGCGGCGGCCTAAGTGAGTTAACCTCCGCTTCCATCATTATAAAAAAAAATTCTGTTGAGATTTTTGTGCAGGAAAAATGTTTATAAAATATTTCTGCAATTTTTTAAAAAAATTCTTGTTAGTGTAAAATAAACATCTAACTCTCTAAGCCTAATTTAGCCTTCGTTCCTCATGTATATTGGTATTACCGCAATGCGCAACCATGAAGTACCATCTCCTGAGTATTACCAGCCCGCATGGTCCATAACATTAGGAGTTCCTCTGAAAATGTGTTGTTTAACCACTTAAGGACCACAGGACCACCCCCCCCCCCCCCATTGAACAGTCTATTTTTTTTTTACAATTCAGTGCCCTGCAGCTTTAATAGCTTGCTGCAGAGCTGAACAACGTAGCACACAAATTAATTCCCCTCCCTTTTCTGCCCACCAACAGAGCTTTCTTTTGGTGGGCTCTGATCGCTGCTGTCAGGTTTATTTATTTTTTATTAATTTAATTGTATTTTTTTAAAATAAAACTGTATTTGTTTATTTTTTTTCTTTTCTCCCCTCCCTCCTCCCGACAGCCAACCAGGGCAATCCTCTCTCATAGGCATCAGCCAGGGGCGCCTCTAGGCATAGGCAGTACAGGCCATTGCCTGGAGTGCCATTGGCCCTGGGGGGCGCCATGTTGCAGAATTAAGCCCTGCCCCCAAATTAAGCCCCACCCAATATTAAGCCCCACCCCTGTGGCTGTTCTATTACTTGCTTCTGCTGAATCTACTTAGCGTAAGTTGCAGGCAGCTGACACCTCTGTGCCTTGTGCATCCTTCTTTCCTCCTTTGTGCCATCTCTGCCTCCTTCTGTGCCCTTTGTGCCTCCTTCTGTCCCCCTGTGCCTCCTTATGTCCCCTTTGCCTTTATTTGTCCCCTTGTGCTACCTCTGCCCCCCTGTTCCTCCTTTAGTCCCACTCTGCCTCCTTCTGTCCTCCTATGCCTCCTTCTGTATCTCTTTGTGCCTCCTTCTGTCTCCATGTGCCTCTTAAGTCCCCATGTGCCACCTCTGTCCCCTGCACCTTCCTCTGTCCCCATGTGCCTCCTTCTGTCCCAGTGTGCCTCCTTTAGTCCCACTGTGTCTCCTTCTGTCCCCCTTTGTGCCTCCTTCTGACCCATTGTAGAGGGTGCCAGGCCGACCAGGCGGGCATGAGTGCTGTGCAGGGGGGACCGTGGTCACCCCCGCCAAATGTTGTGTCCCCAGGTGGTGAACAGGCTTGCGCCGTCAAATAGACGCCGAGTCAGTTTACTGGCCCACAGCCCATAAGATCACTTCTTCAGCCTTACATTACGTGTATTTTCTGATGAAACGCTGCCGCATTATGATTATTTCCTGGTGAAACGTTGCCGCATTACGATTATTTTCATGGAAGGGCGCCATGGGGGTGGGGGCGCCACAGATTTTCTCGCCTGGAGTGATAACATGGCTAGAGGCGCCCCTGGCATCAGCCTATGAGAGGGGATCACGTTCGGAGTGTCTCTGGGAGACAGCCATGTCACAGGGCTGTTCCCAGTACAGCACTGTACAAGATAAGCAAATGGCTGTTTGTTTGTTTTTTTACAGTCTGCTAGCGGCGATCGCCGCTGGGAGACTTTTGACGGAGCGGAGCATTCCCGATCCCCTGCAGTCTCCTCCCCCAGGACTTGACGCCAATCGACGTTACGCGGTCCTGGAGGAGCAACCTTGCGGCCGCTGATCTGCGTTAGGCGGTCGTAAGGTGGTTAATTCTTAAAGTCAAATGAAATGCAGTTTATATTGTTAAGGCTCTCAAAGCCTCTTGCTTCTGTTTTGTTTTTTAGCTTCTGAATTACACACTAGTTAATTAACATAGTTACTGTAACTATGTCGGTCGCGATACTTCACAGGACCCCCCGCATTTAAAGTTACGTGTGTTTCTATGTAAGCAACGTGCATAAGGAGCTCAAAGAACCTGCTTGACATCATCCTAGAGCAGGTCCATGTATAACAGCAGAAAAATCCTAGATTTGGACTGAAACATGTTCTATAGTGGTTCTTTATTTCTCCACATTTCTCTAAGGCACAGGAAGTTAAGTTAAGGTGCAATTTTCCTAAGTTATAGAGCAGTAGGCCTAGAACATTTTCTTCCCTATATTATAGTGTTTCCTTCCTGTGCTTACAAAGATGTGAAACATTGTGATGGAAAGCCCAGCTTCATGTTTATTGATCTCTGCAGGCGAAGAACATTGGAAGAAATTATTTTAATGTGATGTGTGTCTGAACTGTGAAAACCTAATCTAGCAGCCAGCAACAGTGGCAAACAGCTATTAGCTTGCTGTGAAACATGGCATAATAACAGTTATAACTATTGTTACTCTTTAGAATACCTATTGTTATATTTCTGCAAAGGACATATGGCCAATGTGGGTGTTTAGCGGGTGAGGGTCACAATTTGATCTACTTCGGGAACATCAGACTGTAAGCCCCTACATGTTCTTATTATAGCCTGGAGCCTCATTTGAGGTTAAGTCAATTAACTTACAAGTATTTGGGGGTGCACATGGAAGGACAATGAAGTACTTGAGGTGTCTAGTGCAAACATTGAGTGAACATACAAACTCCATGCAGATGCATAGTTACATACACAAACAGCAAGGCCAGTTTTGTTACACGCCTGTTAAAGTAGAACTCAAATCTTTTGGGGAAATAAATTATTATCCATGATCTGCTCACTGGCAGTCTTCGGTACTTTCAGTAGCATAGAAGCAATGTGTGAGGCCCGATAGAAAATTTTCACCAGACGTCCAAAGTAACATGTCAAGGAGGTGAGTTGGGCGCATGATAATAGCTGATCAGCTATTACTGGTTCTACTTATTAGTAGCTGATCGGCTATAACCAGCAGAATGTCTACTACAGCCTTGGGAGGAGGGTAGTGTTAGGCATTAACAAGGGGGGTTTAGATACTGTTAGGCATTAGCGTGGGAGGAAGGTGGGAGGCATTAGGTGGGAGAGTCAATGTTAGATATTAGGAGAAGGGTTAGTGTTAGGTATTAAAAGGTAGATTAGTATTAGGCTTTAGGAGAGGGTTAGGATTAGGCATTAGGAGTAAGTCTTAGTGTTAGGCATGAGGAGGAAGTGTGAGAATAGGGCACCGGGTTAGTCACTAGTTAAATATCCATAAAACTATAATACTGATATTATCTGCAGCACCCAGCGCCCAACTTTCTTGGTGGTGTAGCTATATGTACTCCGTTCAGTCTCTCTTCTGCAATGGTTGGGAATGTACATGACCATAAGTGCCATATGAAGAACAAAGGTATAGTGCATACAGCACAGGCACATATAGATGTATAATTCTCCCCCTAATCCTGCAGTATATGAGTCTGTGAGTAATGTATGATGTCCCTATTTCTCACATTGCATACATTTTGCACATACAAAATGTCACTCAATCTGAATCGCACCAAATATTCCAAGGGTATCAAACCGGATGCAACTCAATCCACCGAGGATGCAAACATCAGTCACCAAGACTCTGATACTATACTTTATTCTCCACTGCTTGATAGGACCACCTGTCCCTCATATCAGTAGCTATGTTAGCTATGGTTATTGCTACACTATGTATTGGTTTGTCTGCATCCCTTAGCCGCAGCCTCTGACACTGGTCTTGCATATTGTTGCTGCAACTTGCACATTTGGGCACTGACTTCTTTTTCTCCGTATAAGGGTTTAAGGTGGGATGACCAGAAGTAGAAATTGCAACAGAAATCATCGGTGGGATGTAAAACAATAAAGGCTGCCAATGGAGGTGACCACCATTACATGCGGTCACCTGTCAGCACTGGCACTGTCACACAGCAGAGAAGTAGAACTACTTTTGTCTGTGAGTAATCTTTTTATACCTCCCTGTAGTTCAGCTTTAGCCCATCACTATGCTTTGTAGTTGTATATACTCATGTGTATTCCGAACAGACAATTTACCTCAAGGAATGTGAATTCTGGAGCTACAGAAAACATGCTCACTCCATTGCCACCATGTTATATCAAAGTGGGCAGCATGTTGGTGTAGTGGTGAGCACTCTAGCCTTGCAGCCCTAGGTCCCAGACAGAGCACTATCTGCACGGAGTTTGTATGTTCTCCCGTGTCTGTGTGGGTTTCCTCCGGGCACTCCGGTTTCCTCTCACATCCCAAAAACATACATATACGTTAATTGGCTTCCCCTAAATAGACCCTAGACATACGATACATACACTACATGATACATACAGTACATAAACACATGACTATGGTAGGGATTAGACTGTGACCCCCTCTGAGGGACAGTTGAATGACAAGACAATATACTATGTACAGCACCGCGGAAGATGTCGGCGCTATTTAAATACTAAATAATAATAATATTAATAGTATAAATGTCTTCTTAGGGATCTTGCTCACAGGAACCTCATATGAAAAACATCACATGAGAAACATCACATGTTACGGCTCTGGTGGTGAGATGAGACAGTCCTTAAAAGATCACCCCACAGGCAGTGTGAGGTCATCTGTAATTACCAGCAATTTATCACACTTTCACATATTCTTGTTCAGTCAGATTTTTTTGGTTTCTGGCATGATTAATCTGAAGCCCGTCCACTGTCACACTGCATGTTTTTATTGATGCCATATGAGGTCACACATCTTTAGATTTTACTTAAAGGGGCACTACAGCGAAAAACTGTAAAATTTAAAATATGTGCAAACATACACAAATAAGAAGTACATTTTTTTCCAGAGTAAAATGAGCCATAAATTACTTTTCTCCTATGTTGTTGTCACTTACAGTAGGTAGTAGAAATCTGACAGAAGTGACAGGCTTTGGACTAGTTCATCTCTTTATAGGGGATTTTCAGGGATATATTTATTTTCAAAAGCACTTAGTGAATGGCAGTTGCTCTGTCCAACTGCCAAAAAACTGTGTAGGGAGCAGGGAAGCTGGCCAGCATCATTGTTTAAATCCTTTTAGGGAATATCTTTATAAATAATAAAAGCCTTGCTGAGAATCCCCTATGAAGAGATCGACTAGTCCAAAACCTGTTGCTTCTGTCAGATTTCTACTGCCTACTGTAAGAGACAGCATAATAGGAGAAAAGTAATTTATGGCTAATTTTACTCTGGAAAAAAATGTACTTCTTATTTGTCAATGTTTGCAAATATTTAAAATTTTACAGTTTTTCGCTGTAGTTGGCCCTTAATTTCAGGTTGAAAGCAATTAGTAGCTTTTTGGAAAATGACAGATGCCTGCTTGTGAAGACAATTTTTGATGATTCCATCTATCTTTGTATTTATGTAAAACATTCTGTTTTAATAAGTTATGAAAATTGACTTTTGTATTATTAATATGGACAGTGTACATCTAGTAGTCTTGGTCAATACAGAGATTGTTTTAGAAGTCACTCAGAATCACAGTAATGAGATCAAGTTCACAATCTGTTGTGCTTGTTAATTAATTACTGCTGTTTAGTGCCAGCCATGACGTGGATACCAAGCAAACAATATTATTATTATTTAGTATTTATACTAGTATATTATCTTGTCAATTAACTGTCCTTCAGAGGGGGCTCACAATCTACTCCCTACCATAGTCATATGTCTATGTATATGTCAGGTCAGGAAAGCAGAAGGTCATAACAGATAATAAACAATGCCTAGTCTTGGGTGTGAGCTCCGTGATCATCAACACCCTGGAACTAGTCTGAAGAATAACAGAATGGTAACACAAGTCCCTAATCTTTGGGTGTGAGGTCCTTGATCATCAACACCCTGGAACTAGTCTGAGGTATAACAGAATGATAACACAGATTCCTAATCTTTGGGTGTGAGGTCCTTGATCATCAACACCCTGGGACTAGTCTGAAGTATAACAGAATCATAACACAGATTCTGACAATAAGGTCTGAGTGCTTCCACGTAGTGATCGCAACGGCAGACAACCAGTGAATGACCAGCAACCAGTATATATAGCCCAGCGCTCTCCAGCGCCTCCCCTAAGTGCTGGACCAATGGGATCTGGTACAATCGTCAGCTGACCGGCTTGGTCAGCTGACTCCCTTCTGGCTGTCATAAAAGTTCTGCCTCTCAACGTGCGCGCGCGTCCTTCTGAACCTGTGTGGACTATCAGTCCCAGCCACACCAGACATGCTATTCCCACAAAGATTTGAGCCCTAGAAATCACTGTCTAGTCATATCCACTGACAGTGCTACCCAGTAAATGGTGATCATTTCTGGGGACTAGGATCAGCGATCCGGGGGTAATCTATTTATAAATGAAAGAAAAAGTAGTCCCCTCCTATCTGTAGTAGGATAATACTCAAGCCACAATAGTATTCAATATCAATGTATTAGTTTATTTAGACAACAACAATCTTAAAAACACTTTAAAAACATACTGAGGATCCCCTGACCTTTTGCCATCCATAAATTCCTTTATATTGCAATGTAGAATATTAGTATATAGAGTGTATTTTTGGCCCCGCTCAGCGCAGAAATGGTCCCGGGGCCGTCAGCAAGCCGACACAGACTGAGTACTGTAAAAAATGAGAGGCTCCTCTGTTGTAAGTATACAATCTATAGAACACAGCAGCTAAGTAGCTGTATCAGCATTGCCGACAGTCCAGGGAACCCCAATCCAAAATTTATAAATAAACTTGTGGAACTAACATAAACCACAATATGCTGGCTTAGCAATGTGCAAAATACAATTGAATAAAGTGCTAGGTGATACAGTTAATCATGGGTCATTTCATTAAACATCAATAAAAGTGCAACAGGTGTATAATAATAATTAATAAAGTGCAAATGCTTGTCCCAAAGTAGGGATCAGAATCAGTGGTGGTACATATAGAAA